>NC_058133.1:374383751-374461904 GCF_016433145.1 Gracilinanus agilis | reverse complement strand
AAAGAAAGAAAGAAAGAAAGAAAGAAAGAAAGAAAGAAAGAAAGAAAGAAAGAAAGAAAGAAAGAAAGAAAGAAAGAAAGAAAGAAAGAAAGAAATTCTGTGTGTGTGGCTGGTAGAGGAAAGTAAGTTGCTCCTTAAATTTTCCTTTGGATGGGGAGAGCTGCATTTCCTCTGTGTGGATCATGCTTTGATTGAAACCCATCATCTATCAAGAGACTCTTGGCTGGAGATTGGCTGAGGTTAGGTGAGGTATTCAGGGGTGGACTCTGATGTCAAAATCTTTACTCCCTCTCCTAGCTTGGATTATAGTAGCAGTATCATTTGGACTTCTGTGGACACAGCTTTGTGGACACACATGTGAGACCCCACCTTACTCAGTTGGACCTGTTCACCTTCCTAGTGTTCCTTAATTATTATATCTCAAGAGGAACTCTGGATAGGTTAGATTTAAGACAGCTGAGGGATTTTAGTCTGATAGTGTAGAGTCACCCTTCTGGACTTTGGGGAGGGGACCCAAGTAATTTAAAATAGTTTACCCACTCCCTTCCCTTCCTGACCCAGTTATTAATAAATCTTTTGTAATATACCAGACTCTCCTCAATAAGTTCCTTTCCCTAATCTGGCACATCACCAACAATAAGGACCCACTGTGTTAACCCAGCAGATACCCTCATGTTACCTCATTTAAGGCATTTATACCCATCTGACCCACCCCCCAATGTATTTACTTTTTTCACTGGTGATCTTCAATCCATCATAGCGACCAATAGAGTAGTAAACTAGGCAATCTTCTACCTCTTTTCTTCCTTTCCCTCTCTTTACTATTACTAATAAAGTTATTAAATACTAATTAAATTAAATTAAATTAAATACTAATACTAATAAAGTTATTAAAGCTACTAGCAACCTCATAATTTAATTTTAATTATTACACCAGCTTTTCTAGCAGTTTTTGTTCACTAGTGAGTTTTTCCAAAAGCTAGGATCTTTTGGCTTATCAAATATTAGGTTATTACTGTGTTTTGAGTGCCTGATCTATTCCATGGGATCACTATTCTTTTGCTCAGCCAGTACCAGAATGGTTTTATGATTGCAGTTTTACAACACAATTTGAAATACAGTACAGCTAGGCCACATTCCTTCATATTTTTCCTTTCATTAATTCCCTTGATATTCTTTGTTTTTTGTTCTTTCCAGTGAATCTTATTATTTTTACTAGTTCTGTGAAATAATTTTCAGGTGGTTTGATTGGTATGACACTGAAGAGAATAATTTAGCTAAAATTATCATTAAATTATATTTATTCAGCCTAGCTGAGTATGCTTCTTTGTGTCAAGTTCACTCCAGGGAAGGCAATAAATAACACATTGACAATTAGCTTTGGAACACATAGTAGACTGGGAATTAGTTCTCTGAATCATAATAAGATCCTTATCTTTGAATGAATTGGCCACCAGCTCAAGGATTTTCAATAATGGTTTTCCTATTACTCTAGAATTAAGTTGATCTTAGACAAGAAATTGGAACTTATAATTGCCTAGTTTCACTAAGTCCACAACTGCCTTCGAAAGGATATTCCAATAAGTTGTTGAATGTGGGTCAACAGTATTACTCTACTCTCACTTGCTTTCATATCTTGAAAAATTCTCCATTTTCTTGAAATCTCAGAATACAGACTGTTATAACTATATTACTAGACCTGTAATATTTGCAGTTGTAGTTTTAGTTCTGTTATTTCACCAAAGGAGATCTGTCTAAAGAATGGAAAATATAATGTGTATTCAACATAAAATTGAATTAAAACTCAAAATTAATGAAAATATAGTAAGAGAGCAAATAATTATTCTTTAATGTGTTCAAGTCCTTTGGTCTGGATGACTTATATACAGCATCAGTGTATTGAAAGAACTAGTAGTCATTATTGGCAAGCTGTTGTCAATTACTCTTTAAACAATTGTGAACAAATGATGATAAAAATTGAAGTTAGGATGTTGTCGTAGAGTTAAGCAAATGTCTATGCCAATTGGAACCATTATTGGACAAGTAACTAATGGAAAACATCAATAAAAATGTCTCAAATATGTTAAAATATTCATATAGCATTTTTATGATCACTAATACCTGGAAATCAAGTGGATATCTATCAGTTGTGGAATAGCTGAAAATATTATGGCATATGAATATATAATGATATTACTGTCCTCTTAAAAGCAACAAGCTAGACAAATTCAAAGGGAGACTTTTATGAAGTGATCAATTCTATAAAATATAATAACAAAATTAGTATTCACAAAGGTTACAGAAATGTAAACAAAAACAATACCAAAAGATAGTTTCAATGTCATAAATATTTTGATTAACAATGGTTCCATAAGAAGAAGGATCAAACATTCATCCTTTCTCTTGGTAGAAATTAGGAGGATTGTAACTGCCTAGTGTCACAAGCACTTTGAGATTGAATGTTTGCCATTGAATTGTACTTGACTCTTTTTCTCTGATATAAGGAAGAAGTCCATGGTTGGGGGAGGGGAAGTTAAATGCCAAGAATTACTATGGATTAAGACATAAATAGTATCAGTAGCATTTTTATGTAAATGCAAAAATAAAATATGTTTTATCCTAAACACAAAAAAAGTCACAAAATGGAGAGGTACCATAGAACACAAAAAGGAAAAATTGTCCTAATTTTGAAAGAAAAAGATCATTGAATTATTTAAAAATAATTTACTTTTGCTTTTATTTTTACATATTTTTAATTTCTCAGTTATCCCCCAAACTGTGGAACTCTCTTTTGCAACAAAGAAGTATATCCAAGCACAGTAATTCAATATATTGACTGTGTCTGACAACATATGCTTCATTCAATTGACCTATAGTCTACTGATTTTCTGCCAAGAAGTAGATATGTTACCCTCTTCCATTCTTTGGAGTCAGATTTGGTCATCATATGTCTTTCTATGTTGTTTTCCTTTATATTATTTTGGCCAAATAAAGTTATATTATTCCTGCTTATTTCCTTCTAGTTTGGATGAATTGTTCATAACCATATTTTCTTACAATATTCTATCATATTCATGTTGCATAAATTGTTAAGCCATTTCCCAATTGATGGAGGGCTACTTTGTTTCCTTTTTTAAATCACTGCCAAAAGTGCTAAGAGCATAATAGGAATAAAATAGCTTTGATTAAAATAATACATACAAACAAAATCAATGTAGTTAAAAATCAGGGGAAAAAACAATTAAGGAAAAGAAGTTCCCTTTGCAGCAAATTTCTTTGATAAAGATTTGATATCCAAGATACATAGGGAATTAATTTATATGTATATATATATATATATATATAGATAGATATACAAACCATATCTCAATATATAAATCATTTAAATGCAAGAAAAGACAGGTCTCAAAAGAAGAAAGGAAAGTTATCAACAATCATTTAAATTGCTTCAAATAACTAATAATAAAAGAAATGCAAATTACAGTAAAACAAGTTCTAGGTTCCACCTCACTATCATCATCTAAGCTAAATTAAGGTGGTTGGAGCTTAAAGACAACAAGCAAATGTTCCAAGGGTTAGTGTGGTATCAGTGATAGCAACTTTTCCTTTTAATTATATCATTAAACTAACTTGGAAGGAAAACTGCTGTCATTTTGCAAAATTGCTCAAACTATATTTATCCATTCTTGAGTTAAGCACAGGCATGCAGTTGACAAATAGTAGATGCTTAATAAATGTTTACTTATTGGTCGAGATAGCTAATCTGGAATAGTCATGTGCTCCTAAAATAATATTTCCTGTCAACAGAAACTTTTATTCAACTTTATATTTAAGATTGCCTTCGTGATAGTGCCTTATACCTAGATGTTCAAAAGTTGTTTCTAAAATTAGATTAATTGCGGTTCCTTTTATTTCTCTTTTTATTCCCCTGTCCCAATACTAGAAATCTACATTGAGAGAGTACATGAATTGGTTTCTTCATCTGTAAAGTAGGAATAATAATACTTATATTGCCTATAAGAGTTCTGTAGAAAATACTGTGTAAACTTTAAAGAACTACATAACATAGCTATTGTTGATTTTACAATTAGCATTATTATTAGATGAAGCAAAGAAAAATGTCCTCTCCAGAAATTTTGCTTTTGCTTTTATGACATTTGATATCCTTTCAAACTCTGTGAATCAATGGTTATATTGTCAGCCTGGGCCTCTTGCTGTTAGCTTTTCTTAGAGAATCTAAACGCCTTTTAGAACATTTTGAATATTTTGTGAATGTACACACTAAATACTATAAATTTGCATACTTTACCTACTATTTTGAGACTCTTCTTCTTCCTAAACTCTTATTTGTAGGAAGAGATTAAGAGCTATGAAAAGGACAGAGGGAAGTAAAGACAGGAGAAGAAAAAACTTGGGGTTCTAGATAATTAAAAATAATATAATAAGCCTGGGATTTCAAACTACAAAAGGTGAAAATACCTGATGTCATATATGGAGAAAAGGGATGGATAAATGTGCCCGAAGCATGAAGTGTTTTTGACTGGACCAAGAGCATGATATTTGGAGCCAGTAGGTAGGTTTCTTGATAGAAAAAAACAGCTTTGAAAAGGTATATTAGATCCATTCTTATACCTCAAGAAAGAGAAATATTACTACATTCACCTATGATTAGATTATATGGATTATTAATAACATGGAATATAGTAGTACAACACTTACAAAAAAAGGATACAAGAAAATATATGTTACTGGCTCACTGATGCTCTAGAGCCAGATACAAGTCCCCCTGAAATGTTCTATTGGGCTGTGAGACATTATTCCTAATTTGATGAATACAATGAGTAGAATACAATACAATAAAACTTCAAAAGAGTTTCCTTAGACCACATTGAAATAAATTAAAAGGGGAAAATGCCCTAACATTCTCAAAAAAGAGGGGTAAGTAGAAATTGAAAGAATCTACCAATTATATAAGACTGACAGATGAGCACTTCCTTTCCTTTGGCCCCTTCTTTAAAAAGTTTGCCCATCACTGCTCTAGAGTACTAGTCTTGTGGTTATGGCAAGAATGAAATTGTTTACATTAGCAAAGCTTAAGAAATCAAATTTTTTCAAAATTATGCATCAATTTATAGTACCATCAGGTGGTTAATGTCTATATAATTTCTGGATATTTTTTATAACAATTTTACCAAAAGCAAACCAGAAATATCAAAGTCCAATTTACAGATTCATCAATCATTTTGGCTAATTATTTCTGTATTCATCTTCATTCTTACTGAATGAACTCATTTTTAAATAGCTTGAATCACAAGATATGGAGGGATAAAATATTCAAACTTGATACAGTATGGGCATATAGAAAAAATAACATGAGAGAAAAATAATAGAAAAGTCCAAAAAGTATAATAAACAGGTTGGTCTGAGCATACTACAGGTTGCTACTGGAGAAATAGACAAGATGAGAAATTATTGAGGTTTGATAATAAAAAGAGTAATGCTTTATACTCATATAGATCAGTTATTCTTTTGTAAAAATGTCCTCCTTTAGCCATGGGGAAAATGATGCCAACTTTAAATTACAGAAAGTAATAAGGAGACTGAGAAATATGAGCAGTCAGAATAGAGGAATGTAAATGTGAAGAAGAAATAATTATGATCATTATGTTAATGGTAGCAATAGTACAGTGAAATGAGCCCTTCCTCTGGACTTTTCTCTGAGATTCTGAGTTTAAGTAAGGGCTTTGCCACTTGCTATTTGTATTACATCAGGTAATCACTCTTCTTCTCACAGTTATATCACTTGAATCCTTATATTCTTGATCTATAAAAGAGATAAAGAGTTGGACTAGATGACCTTCACTATTTCTTATGATTCTGTAGTAGGATACCATAAGGGGTATGCGGGAAAATGTTTAAAAAGTGACTCTCTCTTAAAAATGGACCCATGACATAAATTTAAGTTTAATCTGAATTATTAACATGTCACTATACCTTTTTTCAAAGCTAGACAGTCAAAAAATAATAAATAAAGCCATGACTTGTATTGTTTGCCAAACTAAAGTATACATTTTCACATTTAAAATTTAATAATCAGAATTCTTTCCCTAGTTAGTTTGAGTTTGCACCAGCATACTCTCATATACCAACCACATTTTTTTTTCGGGAAGACATTTAAGACATTCATTCTATTCCTCAGTGAAAGACAAGAAGAGAAATTTATGGTCAGGGCATCAATTATTATAGTCTAGTGTTATGAGAATCTTGTTATCATGTCAGTGCTCAAGGCAATGATGTGGTAATGATACTGCAGGGACCAGAGAGGGCAGCTTGGTGGCAAAAGGAAAATCACACAACTTTTCAAAAATAGTAGACCGTTAGTGCTGAAACAGAACTTAAAGATCATCTACTCCAACACTCTCATTTGACAGAGGAGGAAACTATGGCATAGAGAACCTAAATGATGGGTTGAAGGCCCCATAGGCAGAAAGGAGCAGACCTTTGGGGGAAAGCCAACTCTCTAGACCTCTCAATATTGTTTTCAGATACCACTGACCTGTCACAATTTGAAAAGTAAAAAAAAAATGTCAAATACATTCTCATAATAATAGCAATAGCAACAACAATGAACATTTATAAGCACTTATTTTGTGCTATATTTTGTGTGATAAATGCTTTATAATTATTATATCCTTCAATTCTCACAAGAACTCAGAGAGGAGTGTGTCATTATTATTCACATTTTATAGCTAAAGAAATTAAGGGAAATAGGATTTAAGGGACTTGTCCACAATCATAGCTAGTAAGTGTTTGAGATTTGATTTGAACTCACGTCTTCTTAACTACAAACCTGGTGCTCTATCTGCACTTATTTGAACCTAATGAAGGATAGAATCAAGCTTATTATTCAGTTTCCTAGATTAATTATATTAGATGAATACTGATTGGTTCTAGTATCTGAGGTCATAATAAACAGGAGTCCAGAATTCTCATTCTTTTCAATTTGGACCCTGCCAATCACCCTCCAAGTAACCAAAGAAGAACAAAGACATCTCCAAATGAATACTGGAGAAGTAGAAACAAGCAAAGAAGGAATGAAACAATTCTCTGGCCAAGAACAATGTGGAAACACAGCTAGGAGAATTCATCTCACTGGGCTAGAAGGAGAGAGCACTGGACAAGCCTCAGGAGAATTCAGAAGTGACAGAGCACAAGCAGCAGGGGAAAGAATACAGCCAGCCCAGTCCATCTTCAGCAAGGTAAGAGCAGAAACTAACTTGGTAAAAGAAAGCAGCAATGGGTGGAAAGTAACCCAACAAGCTTGGTTCAGCCTTGGCAGGATTAGGCAAAACTAAACTGGTACCATTTGAACTGAATAGCTCCAAATCTCCTCATGGCAAGCAAAACCAGGCCACCCCTATAGAATGCTCAAGTTGAGACCAAAATAACTGAGCTGATCCCAGGAACAATACAAGTGTGGAATAGTACTCACTCCAACCCAGAAATGGAACTAAGTTTTAACATATAGAAACAATTAAGGGGAAAAATAATCCCAAAATGAAAAGAGAGGGAAAGAGAAAGCCTGATGCTAAAAAATATTTCAACAAGAGAGATGACCAAAATATAAACTCAGAAGAGGACAGTGATAAAAAAATGAAAAAAATGAAGATTCAAAGGAAAAAGTAAAAGGAAGTAAAACCAAAAATGAACTCCTGGAAAAGCACCCAAGAAGAATAAAAGAGCAAATAATAATAAACATAAGCAAAATTAGAAAATGATAGAAAAATCAATAGTTTAGAACAAAAATTTACTGAAGAAAAATATCCCTACAAAAGAAATTCAATACCTTAAATAGGAAAATAACTCCATACAAAAAAAGAAGTACAAACCTGAAAGAAAATAGCTTCCTAAAATCAGAATTGGACAAGTGGAAGCTAATGATTTCATGAGATAATGGGGAAACAATAAAACAAATTCAAAAGAATGAAAAAAATAGAAGAAAATTTGAAATCCTTCACTGGAAAAGCAACTGACCAGGAAAACAGATCCAGGAGAGATCTAAGAATCATTGGATTGCTTAAAAGCCAAGATTAAAAAAAGAACTTGGATATGTAATAGGTAAAGGCTTTAAAAATTTAAAAGCAGATTTGTGTAAGCACATTAGGGAAAGCCTTTGCTGGAAGTCATGGACATTCTGAATAGAATGCAGGGGGTAGGGAGAGAGTATTGAGCAACAGACAGACTGCTGTACTGTGAGGGATTCAGAGAAGAAGGTTGAAAAGGAAGAAGATATCAATCCTGCAAGTCAACTCTGTGGCCTGTGATCTGGTGGACAGTTTGCAGACATCTTTACCTACCTGGTGACTTTGGATAATTGGCTATGGAGGAGTTGGTTCCTGGTATCCTGAAAACATCTCTGGAACATTTGTGAGACCTCAAATTCAAGCCCTCTTCCTAAGGTCCTTAGCCAAGCTGTCAAAGCCTGGCAGTAACCAGTTTGGCTAAGGAACTTAACCTTTTTGACTCCACTTCTGGGCAATTAGATATAGTTTCACCTAACCCCCTCCCTCTCCTATCCCCTCATATTACAATTAAACTGTTTCCCTGCGTGTTTTCTAGTACTTTAAAGTTCTCATTGAATGTATTTAACACTTTGAGGTTATTCCAGGCTGGGTGGGGCAGAGTGACAGTTAGTCAGGCTTCACTTCCATTTCTGTCAACAGTCATTCCCCTTATAGTTAAACCTGGTTCCCTGGCTTGTAAAGTCTTACCCATTGCCCCTTCCTGTCACCTATCCACCACCATTGAACCCACAAATAATATTTGAGTTTATTTCCCTGGTTTCCCAATAAGAGATACCACATTGAAATAAATTAACAAGGGAAAATGCCCTAACATTCTCAAATAAGAGGGGTAAGTAGAAATTGAAAGAATCTACAAACCACCTTCTGAAATTTCAAAATCCCAGAACTTACAAGACAAGGAGAAGACATCTCAAGCAGCCAGAAAAATATCAGATATTGTGGAACCACAATCAAGATTATAAAAGACATAGCAGCTTCCACATGAAAGGATAAGAAGACATGGGATACAATATTCCACAAGGAAAAGGATCTTGGTCTACAACCAAAAATCACCTGCCTAGAGAAAACGAGCATAATACTCATGGGGAAGAAATTGATACATAATGAAATTGACTGATTCCATTCATTACAGACAAGATAACTATAAGTAAAAAATAAATCAATGTTCAAATTCAACCCTCAAAAGGAGTGTAAAAGGGTAAAAAGAAAAAAATTCGAGAGAATCAAAAGGGCTAAACTAGTCATATCTCTGCATGGGAAAATGGTAACTAGGATACTTAAGCTTTCTATAGTAAAAGTGATACCTAAAATATTTAATATTCTTAAAATAATAAAGGGAAACAATAGAGGTAACTAATTGCATTAATTGAATGGGAAAGTGATAATTAGAATATTTAAGATACTTTTGACTCAAGAGATACTTATATGTAAGATACTTTAAGGTAGTCAAGGGGAAAATAGGGTTGAACATCTGACTCCAAATATAGATTGAAATATATTATTCTTTTCTTTATTTCCTCTATGAATTTTTCTCTAGCTTAAGTAATATGTATCTTGTTTTGCAACATAACAGACATGGAAATATTTATTATATGATAATATAAGCACAACCTATATTATATTGCCTGCCTTCTTGGGGAAGAATGAAAGGATGGGAAGTAGAGAGAGCATTACACTACTAGTAAGAAGGTGATACCTAAGATGCTTAAGATATTTATGATACTGAAGTACCTTAAATTTCAAAAGTACTTAGGATATGTAAGGTGCTGAATATGCTTAAGAATTTTATCACTTTTATATCAATGCATATGATCATATATAGACAAATCAGGGACTAAGTTGAATATGATAAGATGATATTTTTAAAAATCAAGAGGAAAGAAAAATGAATACACTAGAAAAGAGAAATAGAAAGTCGAGGTAAATTATCTCACATGAGGATGCATATAAGAATCAGTACATTGGAAGGGAATATGGGGGGTTATCAGGCAAACCTTAAGCCCCATTTTCTTTGGAATTTGCACAAAGTGGAAATTATATCCACTCTCTGTTAGGCATAGACATCTATCTTACAAACAAACTGGGGAAAAATCTTCCTAGCATATCTCTTTAACAAAAGCTTTATTTCTCAAATATATAAAGAACTGAGTGAAATTTATAAAATTAAAATAATTTTCCATTTGAAAAATTGTCAAAAGATACGAACAGGTGATCCTCAGATGAAGAAATAAAAATTTCTTTTATCATATGAAAATATTCCAACTCATTATTTATTAGAAAAATGAAAATTAAACCAACTCTGAGGTAGTACCTCATACCCATTAGCCTGGTTAACATGACAAACAACAAAAACAATAAATGTTGGAGGGCATGTGAAAAAACTAGAACACTAAAATTGTTAGTGGAACTGGGAACTGATATAGTCTTCCTGGAAAGCAAACTGGAACCATTCCCTCATACCCTTTTACCCAACAATACCACTACTAGCCCTATTGTGCAAAAAAGAGTTAAAAAAAAGAACCTACCTGTACAAAAGCATATTACTTCTTTTTATGGTGACAATGAACTGGAAACTGAAGGAATATCCATCAGTTGGAGAATGGCTGAACAAGTTGTGGTATATGCTTGTAACAAAATACTACAGTGCCATAAGAACTGACAAACAAAATGACCACAAAAAAAGTGTAAAGACTTATGTGAAGTGATGCAAAGTGAAGTGAGTAGAACCAGGAGAATGCTTTACCTAGTAACTAAAATAATATATGATGATCAGCTGTGAATGACAACTATTATCAATAAGAAATCCAGAACAACTACAAGAGACTCTTGACAAAACACAAGGAAGGATATCCACCACCATAGAAAGAGCAGATGATTCCAAATGCAAATTGAAATATATTATCTTTTTTGTTATTTCCTCCATGAATTTTTCTCAAGTGTAAGCAATATGTGTCTTGTTTTACAATATGACAGACATGGAAATGTGCATTTTATGATGATATATGTACAACCTATATCATATTGCCTGTCTTAGGGAAGGGGAAGAAAGGGAGGTAAAGAAAACCTGGTTTGCAAAATATCAGGAAGCAAATATTAAAAATTGTATCAACAGGTAATCTGGAAAATATTATTAAAATATAAAATAAAATATGAACAATAAAAATATTGCCGAGACATGGCTTTTCAGTTCTGAAAATATTCAGTGAATGGTAATTCATTATTTCCAAGGACAGTCCAGTTTACTTTTAGACACTTCTAATTATTAGCATATTTTGCCCTTCCTTTTAAAACTTAAGTATTTTCTTTTCTTCAGCTATCTTGTTTGGCTCCTATTTCTGCTCATTGGAGTCAAGTAGGGGGGAAAAAGTCCAATTCATTTTCTCCATATCAGTCCTTCAAATAATTCACAGAATCATAAAATATTTGAGATAAAATGGAATGTAGTGGCTGTCATCATTAAATAGTGTCCCCTTTAAAATTGAGCTTGACAAAACATCATCCTGCCTTTGTTCAAAGACATACAATGACAGAGAACATACCATTTTAAAATAGATCTAAGTCTTAGGATTTTTTTTCTTTTTTTTTGTAAAAAGACTAAATGACTCATTTGTAATACTGATATGTTGCTGCTAGTTTTTTTTTAGGACAAAACAGATAACTAAGGTATCCTAAGGTACCTGACATGCTTCAAAACCTGTTTGTGAATTGGGGGGAGATCTGCCCAAAGCATGTGAAGACTTACTCCAAAGGAATGAACAGGTGAGAAAAATTTATTCTAATTGCCATGAAAGTAGTTGAAGCAGAAACTGAGGAATTCTCAGAGCTGGGTCAGTCTTCAAACATGCCATGGTCATCCATAGCATCCCAGTCTATTGCCAGTCTTGACTTTTCTCCTGCCACTGGACTTTGATGACTCTGGGATAGAGAGTGAGGATGATGACTCTCAGCAACTCTGCTTCACTTAAATACAATTCACACTCAAGGAAAGAGTTGTGATGTCATTGGTTCTTTTTAAAAATGAACAACATATCACATTAACCATTTTTGCTGCTGTGGAGTCCAAGCCCATAGATAGGGACATAATTCCATTGCATCTGAAGCATAACACCTTAATTACTCAGCCATCTTTCTAATTCTTTAAATTAATACTTTTGTATTAATTTATGCATGGCTCCAGGCTTCTCAATAATATGGCTACCCCTGCCCTAAATGTGATTTAGTTTGGCAATGTGCAGGCATAAAATATGTCCCTGAAAACAAAACAGCATATTCTAGATGCATTTGCAACAGCCTTATTTCCTTTGGTCTGAATGCCATATCTCTTACATTGTAGCTTAAGGTTAATAATACTTTTTTTCCCTTTTCTAGTCAACATTGCTAACATACATATAGGTAAATGTATACAAATATACATACATACAGGATGTACAAAATGTACAAAATACATATACATACATGTACATACACACATAAACACACAAAGGGAAAGTTGGGGCACTTCTATATGACAAAGCAATATATGGAAGGATGCTATAGGCAAGGACCATTGGTTATATCAGTCCCTACATTGTACTTAAATCTATTGCATTGTGATAAACAAAGACATGTTTTCTTGGCTAGTGATCATCTTGAATTTCTGTCTAATACTTTTGGGATTTCATCTGTATCTCATCTGGGAAATAAGTAGGGACAGGATAAGAGGACCCCTTTGAAAAATAAGGAACAACCATCATTGAAATCACATCTGAGCAAGATAGCCAGGTCTTAGTGAGATTGAAGAAACAGCAATAACTAGAAAAATCAAGATAAACTATCTACCTTTGAGCAGATAGAACAAGAGATCAATGGAAATAGGAGAAGGTAGGCAGACAGACTGGAAGATACTAAAGCAAAAAGATCAGTGACTGAAGTTGCAGGGAGTAACTTTGTTTTTTCAACATATCTAGTATTTTTCAAGTAGTAGTCTGATACCAGTGCCCAAGGTCCCAAAAAGCACAGGTAAACTACAGTTAATCTTTAGATAGATAATGCTTCAAACTTATTTTTTTTAAAGCTGAACAGATGGCATCTTTATCAAATTTAGTTGACAGTGAAAATAAGGTGTATATATTCACTAATATACACATACATATGCATATATGTGCATACATATAAATGTGATGTGTGTATATATACATATACATACACACACTTTTTCATTTTTGTAAACTTGAAAATTCTGGATTATTTACTTTTTGGGTTAGGCTACTATTACTGTGATTAGGAAAGGATTTTTTGCAGATAAAGGTTAAAATAACTAACAATATACCCTACATCTAGTCAATTGCCAATTTCTTTTGATTTAGTTTTACAATATTTTGTCTCAAAATCTCCAGTTTTCCATTCACACAGAAGGTCACCTAATTCAGGTTCTTGCTATCTTTCATATACACTATTTGAAAAAAAATTTACTACTAAAATAACTTAGACTATTAAAATAGCCACCAAGTTTCTAGTCTCCTTCTCCAATCAACCATATCCCCTGTTAGAAGATCTTAAATGACACCCTATTCGCACAAATTAAAAGAAATATATTTTCTCTGATATTGATAACTCTTCATAATCTGGCTCCATCCTATGGCACCAGACATTACAAGGACCCCTATTCACACAAATGCATGTGTGCGTGAGCACACATGCACATGCGCGCACACACACACACACACACACACACACAATATTCTTAGAAATCTGGTCTACTAGTTGATCTATATATCATATATTCCATCCCTCCCCAAAGCTGACATTATATAGGCTTTGACCAAAATTGAGGATATTACCCTTTCTCAGCACTGCCTTTTAGAAACCTTGGCTTCCTTTGATACTCAATACCACTTAAAGCACAAGGCTTTCTTAATTTCCAAAGCCATTCAGTGCAAAACTCATCAAAACTAACACTTCATTATTTCTGGAATATATACTCCTCTTAATTTAAATGTAGATTTCATTAGCTTTCTTGGCTGCCATATCATACTCTTGAGTTATACTGAGCTTGAAGTTCATTAAAAAGACCATATCTTTTAAAAATTAACTGTCATTGAAACTTGCTGCTTCCATCTTTTATTTAGGAAGTTGATTTCTGAAACCAAGTGTAAGACCTTACATTTGTCATTATAAGGTTTCATTTTATTTTATTTAGTCCAATTTTCTGGACTATGAAGATTTTTTAAAGATCCTGACATTATTTATATCAGCTAACTCTTTGACATCTGTGTCATCTGTAAACTTGACAATGATGCTGAATATACCTTCATTTAAGTCATTCTTAGTAATACTAAATAGCCTAGAATACTTCCTTTTTTTCAGGTAGACATAGAATGATCTATGTCAACTCTTTGTTAGACCATCCCTAATCCATATAGTAATACTACTGTTTCATCTTCTTCTTTCCATTTTCCATATTAATAGCATTAAATACTTAAAAAATGCTTTGCTAAATCCAGGCAAATTATAATGAATGTCCCCCTGTCTTACCAGTTTAATAACCCTCTCCAAAATAAGGAATGGTTATTTTAGAATAACCTACTTTCAGTTAAGCCCTATTGAGTTGTTTTTTCATAATGAACTACTTCCTTTACTAGATATTCATTAATAATTTCTTGAATAATATGGTCCAATTTTTTCCCAGGAAATAGTTAAACTGAGTGGCATATATTTGAAGATTCCATTCTCTTCCTTATTTTGAAAACTGAAACATTTTTAAATTTTTTCTTCATATATATTCCTCTTGATGTAAATATAGATTTAATTAGCTTTCACTGAAATATCATTGAAAATGTTGGACCAATCACATTTACTAGTTCTTTCATGATCCAAAGATATAGTTCATCTGAATGAATTGATTTTAATTAATCAAGAGCCAACTAGGTGTTTTCTAATTATCTTCTTATATATTTTGGGAATTTATTCTCTATAATTCATTTTCTGTAGTCCCTTCTTTTCCAGCACAAAGGTCATTCTCCTTGGCAAAGAAAAGAGCAGAAAAATAAGAATGGCTATTTTTTTCTATATTAACTTAGCTTTTTAAGTATAACCCATTTAAACAAAGCAGCAGTCCTAAGCCTTCTATGGTTTGTTACCCACCCCCCAATATAATTTAAATATATAATAAAGTCCTGTCTTGCTCTTTTTAACATTCTTCACCATCCTCAGTTTATTCTGATTTTTAGCTCATCTGACATTACAGTTAAAGGATTATGACACACTTTTATATTCACATTCTGTTATCTTCACTTGTTTCCATTTTTTGTACATGCATTAAAAAAAACCAAAATTTTAAGCTAGTGTTTAGTTCTCTGTAAATCTGCATTTGTTTTTTTAGAAAACTCCCATTAGTACTCATTGTTGGAACTCTTTTACTTTGTGCTCTTTGAATTTTATTCTTCAAAGTTTTCTATTCTTTCTTGGTTGAGTCATCCTACAAAAATTTTCTTCTATGGAGGCCTTCTCCTACCTTATAGTTCTTAGTGCTCCTAACATCATAATACTGTGATTATTAAATGCTCAATAAATAGGAGTGCTCAATTAATATTTTGATAGCAGTTCATTGTTTACTATGAGATCAAAGTCCCTAATTTTATGAAGGTCACCAGAGTTAAAAAAAAATCAGAGATGTTAAGATCATAATTCTTTAGATACTTTATTTTGGCAAACAGATGAATTTTACATATTTTTCAATATCTTCTCTTGGTTTCTAAAGCTCAATATTTTTTACCATTTAGTTCTGGATAGTAACTTACCTGTACCACATATAGGACTACAGAAAGGAGGAAATGTCTTCTATATACTTGGATTTCAGTTAAACCTTTCAACAATGTATAGATAAAATAGTTTTACTGATAACAGGATAATAGGTATGGGCTACATATGATTCAATAATTTTATTACTATATTTTTTTCTGCCTTGTTTTCATTAACTTTACAGAATTTGGGATTTGGAAGAGACCTAACGAGTCCACTAGTACAAAGTACACCTGAAGATAAATCACTTCTATAATGAAATGAGTAAGTGACCATCCAGCCTCTCTCAGTGAAGACTTCAGTGAAAAGGGAACCATTACTTCCTAAGGCAATCATTTGCTCTTTTGGACAGTTCCAAAGATGCTTTTCTTCAACTCTTATTCACTTTTCCTTATTCTGCCTTCAGGAAGTAAGAACAAGTTGGTTCCCATTTTCTCAAAAGAGCCCTTTAAATGCCTGAAGATAGCTATTACAACTACTCTAAATTTCCTTTTACCTGCACAAAACATACTTCTTTCTAACCAATCCTCCTATTATGTCTAATTCCACCCTCCTACCCCCACAATCCTGATTGCCCTTCTATGAATTAATTACATCTTGTCAATGGAAGCTGTTTTAGAAAATTATTATATTTAATGATTTTTTTACACGAACTACATTTTCAACTAAAAATGCCTCTTTCTCTTCCTCCTCCAGCAGATTCATCCCTCCTGACTCAAAATAAAAAATACGACTAAAAAGAGTTCAACAGGGGGAAGCTGGATGGCTTAGTCAATTGAGAGCCACACCTAGACACAAGAGGTCAGTCCTAGGTTCAAATCTGGCCTCGGACACTTCCTAGCTGTGTGACTCTGTGCAACTCACTTAACTCCCATTGCCTAGCCCTTACTGCTCTTCTGCCTTGTAACCAGTACACAATATTGATTCTAAGACAGAAGATAAGGATTTTTTAAAAGTTCACGAAATTAAACAACATATCAAAAAAATTAGACATTTCATGCAGTATTCCACATCTACAGTTTTTCAACTCTACAAAGAAATGTAGTGGAATGAGGGTGGTACCCTCTAATATTTTCTTTTTTAATTTGGGAAAAGTTTGTCATTATAAATTTACAATATTTAGTTGTAGTTTTTATTCTTTCCTTTTTCATTGTTGTAGTCATGGAAATATAATTTTACTAATTCTGCTTACTTGATTTTATATCATTTAATATTAACATTCTAACATTTTCCTGTATTTATTAAATTGATCATTATGTATAGCACATTAATATTTCATTACACTCAGGTAACCATTTTGTTGAACTATTTCGCAAATGATAGTCATATACTTTGTTTACAATTCTTTGAAGTACAAATGTATTGCTAAAAATACTTTGGTATTTATAACTGTCAAAGTAATTTATCAAAGAGAGTGCCTATCACTGAATAAAATATTCCCAATATAGTCTGACAAGGGGAGGGTATAGTAGAACTATTGGGTCCTTTATTCTAGATACTATGTTATTCTAAATGCAGATTGAGATTGGTAAAGCCTTTATTTTGTGGTGCTTTTGCCCATGTTGCACACTAATATTGCCAGACCTTTTTCAGATTCCATCCTTTATTTCATATAGTTGTGGATTGTTGTGTTTTTTAATCAAAGTGTAAGACACCCTTATCCTTATTAAATTTGATTTTATTAATTTTGTTCCATTGTTCTAGATGAGACTGGGGAGCAAAAAATGGTCTTTCTATTTTTTAAAGTACAATTAAACTTTATTTTAAGATGTAAGAATCATTATTATTTCATGGTTCATGAGTATTTCAAACACAGGTAGAAGACTTGTTTGGGCTCAAAAGCTGCAGTTTGCTTACGTCATTTTGAGACAGTTAAGATCTCTTTAAAGTCTTTTATGTAGCATATTAGCTCACTCCAGATCATTCATTTGTAAATTTTATATCTATGATATGCATATATATGCCTTTATTCAGTTCAATGATAAATATTAAGACTTCCCTGTGACTTGATATTAATAACTTTGAATCATAAATGCATTGAGTGAAAGTGATCTAGAGCTACAATATTGGAATTCTGAGGTCTTCTAATGCCCCAAGGTGGGATTTTCTTCCAGGGAGAAACTTAATTCTATTCCCTTTTCATGTGTTACTTTTTTGGTTTTTCTGTAGTTCTCTACTTCCCTCCTTGAACCAGTATCTAAAATTCTTAATTCAGTTCTACTGATAGAACATTTACATTATATATAATAAAAACAGGGGCGTGCTTTTTTTCATCCACACACCTAAAGTACAAAAAGTGTGTCTTCATCTGTTTAAATCTGTGTGTAGCATAGTCTTATATATAATATAACAAATAATAAATAGATGTTGAATCAATACTTTTGCCTATTGAATAAGAAATATGGGATAAACATAGTTGGCTTTACTGCTTTTCAGATTTTGATATCCATTTATGTCCTTTAACATGCTGCATCAAGATTTCTGGGAAGATGGCAGCTTAGACAGAGTGAATCTTAAAACCTCCACACCCTTAAACACCAAGATAGAAAACAATGAGCTTCAATAAGAAAGAGGATCAAATCTAATAACAGAACAGAGCAGGGGGAACCCTACTACAGCACAACTAAAGAAGTACGCCAAGAAAAAGCCTTCAATTCTTGAAATATTAGGTATGAGGGCGTAGAAGGGGAATCCAAGGACACCTCCCCAACTAGTTGTACAGAGTCTCCAGCAGCTGGGGAAATCTCAGGGTGGGTGGGCCTACCAGTCCAGAAAGAGGGCCTTCTGGAGCCAGACTTGGAGAGTTGAACACAGGCACTGGAGAGGTGACTGGAGGATAAAACCAGAGAAACACAGCAAAAACTCCCAGAAGATGGTGGCTTGCAGAGAGCCAAACCTCAGACCTCAGACAGCTTGACTTTCTCATAACAGGATAGAGAATGAAGGTCTTCAAGAGGAAAGAAAACCAGATCAAACACAAGAACAGTGCAGGGAGACCCCACTGCTGGACAGCTCAGCTCAGCAAAAACACTCCTTCTTGTCCCTCCACATTTTTTTTTAGTTGTTTGTTTTTCCTTCCTCTCCAGATTTTAGCCTCAGGGCACAGTAAGTAGTAAGACTAATCCAATCAGGATTGATCCCATCAATTGGATGGACAAGAAGGAGACTAAGCTATTACTCTTTGCAGATGATATGATGATCTACTTAAAAAAAAACAAACCCTAGAGAATCAACTACAAAGCTAATAGAAATAATCAACAACTTTAGCAAAGTTGCAGGATACAAAATAAATGCACATAAATCATCAGAATTTCTATATATTTCCAACACATTACAGCAGAAAGAGGTAGAAAGAGAAACACCATTTAAAATCACCCTAGACAATATAAAATACTTATCAATCTATCTATCAAAACAAACACAGGAATTATACAAACACAACTACAAAATACTTTCCAAGCAATTAAAACTAGATCTAAACAATTGGAAAAAATATTGACTGCTCATGGGTAGGATGAGCTAACATAATAAAAATAACCATTCTACCCAAATTAATTTACTTATTTAGTGCCATACCTTTCAAACTACCAAAAAACTTTTTTAATAAATTAGATAAAACTATAAAAAAGTTCATTTGGAAGAACAAAAGATCAAGAATATCTAGGGAAATAATGGAAAAAAGTGAAGGAAGGTGGCTTAGCAGTACCAAATATTAAAAGGAAAAGATAAAAAAAATTACAAAATGTAAAAAAATAATTTCTATTACATTAAATTAAAAAAAATTGTACAAAAATAAAAACAATGCAACCAAAATCAGAAGGGAAACAAAACACTGGGAAAAAAATTTTTATAGCAAAAAATTCTGACAGAGGTCTGATTACTCAAATATACAAGGAAATGAATCAATTATATAAATCATCAAGCCATTCCACAATTGATAAATGGGCAAGGGACATGAATAGTCAATTTTCAGATAAAGAAATCAAAAGTATCAATAAGCACATGAGAAAGTGTTCTAAATCTCTAATAATTAGAGAAATGCAAATCAAAACAACTCTGAGGTACCACCTCACACCTAGCAGATTGGCTAAAATGATAACAGGGGAGAGTAATGAATGTTGGAGGGGATGTGACAAAATTGGGACATTAATGCACTGCTGGTGGAGTTGTGAACTGATCCAACCATTCTGTATGGCAATTTGGAACTATGCTCAAAGGGCTATAAAAGAATGCCTGCCCTTTGATCCTGCCATACCACTGTTGGGTTTGTACCCCAAAGAGATCATAGATAAACAGATGTGTATGAAAATATTTATAGGTGTACTTTTTGTGGTGAGAAAAAAACTGTAAAATGAGGATATGTCTTACAATTGGGGAATGGCTGAACAAATTGTGGTATATGCTGGTGATGGAATACTATTGTGCTCAAAGGAATAATAAACTGGAGGAATTCCATGTGAACTGGAAAGACCTCCAGGAATTGATGCATAGTGAAAGGAGCAGAGCCACAAGAATGTTGTATACAGAGACTAGATACACTGTGGTAAAATAGAATGTAATGGACTTCTGTACTGGCAGCAATGCAATAACCCAGGAAAATTCTGAGGGATTTATGGTAACGAAAAATTGCCACATTCAGAGGAAGAACTACAGGAGTGGAAACACAGAAGAAAAACAACTGCTTGAACACTTGGGTTAATGAGGACATGATTGGGGATGTAGACCCGTAAAGACCACACCAATGCAACTATCAATAATATGTAAATAAGTCTTGAATGATGACACATGTTAAAACCAGTGAAAACAGGCATTAGCTATGGGGAGGGAAGTTTGAGGGGGTAAAGGGGAAAGTAAAAACATAAATCATGTAATCATGGAAAATTTTCCTAAAAGTAAAAAAAAATTAAAAATGCTGCATCAATTGGGACCCCCTTTGGGTATATGAAATTTAAGAAAATTGGATGTTTTCAATTAGGGAATGTTTAGTGTCAATTTCACAGTTAATACATTAGGAATTTCACTAATGTTTACCTCAATTCTATAATTTGATAAAGCTAATATTCTTCAGAGTAAAGAGACAAATTGGCAGACAGTAGCTTATCAAACCTGAAAGTTTGAATAATGTTGCACAAATATGTTTGAGGAATCTATCTTTTTCTATTCATTCATTCCAAAATACTAGCTTATCTATGTTTTCATGTTCTCATGCTGAATATGAATTATTGCATATGAATTCTTATGTTGAATAGTTGAATGTTTATTATTAAACTTAAATTACACAATAAGAAGGAAAGAGAACTAAGGAATATCTATCTCGAAAACAATTAGGCTTAGTAGGAAAGTAATCAAAAAGTTAATTCCATTTACAAACATATATGTTTCTATGACTATCATAGGTTATAGATAAGTTATTCTGCTCATACTTTCTTTGCTTTGTATTACTATGCACATGTCTAGTTATCTTTCTGTTCCTGTTTGTCATTTTTTTGATAGCACAAAAGTGCCCTGTTATGCAACAGAGATGCTGTTTTTGATTATTAGAAATAAAGTAGTTATGAAAGTCAATGAAAGGATGATGACAACAACATTAGAAAGCAGAACTACTTTACCCTTATTTTGCTTTTTCTTTCTGTGCCAACATGAAAACAACAAGTAAATTGGCTTAAATTGTGCAGGAACTTGACTATTATGTTATACATGGGGCCTTTCCCTTGAACTTTAATATTATGGAAAAGAATTTGTACTTTATTCTATAGGGAGAAGAAAGTCTTTGAAGACATTGTAGGGAAACATCTAAGTCCTGGTTGAGTTAAGTTGAGGTGTGAACAATATATGGGATATGTTAAAATGAAAAGAGCTGAAAGGAAGGGATAATACAAGAAGGCTTTTGAAAAAGGTCATTTAACTATAGGATACAAATTTGGCTCAGAAATTGAGAAAGATAGCACTCTTCCAAATTGTTCTTATGAAACAAATATGATCTTAATTCTTAAAACATGGGGAAAAAGATAAGAAAAATACTATAGTCATATATCACTAATCACTAATGAATGTCACATTCAATAATGTTCTATGAAGATTAGAGCAATCTATCCAAAAACTGATTCACTGTGATTAAATTGAATTCATACATAATTTAAAATGGTAGCAATAGCAATTAGAAATGAGAAAAAATTAAAGACCAAATCTAGACAAAGAAATGACAAAATCATTTATTTTAGCTTTTTGGATATATTTGATTAGAAAATCCTATAAATAAGCATGAAATTGAGAGAATAGCTTCATTAAAGTAACAAGATTCAAAATAAGATAAAAGCATTTCTATATACTAATTGCAAAATGAAGAAGGTAATAAAATGAGAAGTCTGATTAAAAATAATGACTGCATAAAGTAACTGGGAACTAATATATCAAGGCAGACAACACTTTTAATATTTATCATTTTCGTACTCTCTAAAGAAGAGATGACTTAAAATGAGAGGGATATTCAGTAACCACAACTAGGTCCACCAATACAGTAAAAATAACAAGACTATTTAAATTAATTCACATGTTTTCTGCTATACTCATCAAAATTTTTAGAGTGAGATAAAATAAAAAGAAAATTTAAGGAACAAAAGTTGTTGAATTTCAAGGCAAATAAGGGTGAACGTTTGAATCTTGAAGGGTTAAGTGTATACTTTTAACCAGTAATCATCAAAACTATTGGGTACAGTTAAACACTGAAAAAGATTAATTATAAGGCTAAATAACATGAAAACAGAAATGATGGTGATGTGAATAGACCTATGATTTCACTGGTTTAAGGAACCACATGAGGAAACCTTGTCTACCAATGAATCTTTGTAACAAACTCACTGTCTTAAAGAGTTATCTAGAACACTTGAAATTTAAGTGAAAAGGCCACACAACCACTATGTGTCAAAAATCACACTTGACTCTTAGGTCTTCCTGGCTCAGAAACAAGTTTTCTATTCTAGAGTGCCATGTCTTTAAGATGAGTAAGAAAGCAGTAAGTTAGGAGAACTATTTAGAAATAATTTTTAGATGGAGGTCTCATATTTAAAATATTCAGAGAAAAATGTAAGATATATAAGAATATGAACCACTCCCCAGTTGATAAATGGTCAAAAGATAAACAGATTTCAGATGAAGAAATCAAACCTATATATAAAGATATGAAAATGCTCAAAATCACTATTAATTAGGGAAATACAAATAAAAATAACTGAGATATCTCACATATATGATATAAAGGCAAATGACAATTGTTGTAAGGGATTTGGGAAAAATGAGGACACAGATAGTAGAATTATGAAGTGACCTAACCAGTAAGGAGAACATTCTGGAATAATGCTCAGAGTTTCAAGTCTGTGGATACTTTGTGATACAAGAATACTACTTACAGTTTGTCTCCTAAGGTTATCAGTAAAAAAGTAAATTTTCTATATATTCTAAAATATTTAGAGTAGCTCTCTTTGTGGTGGCAAAGAACTGGAAATTGAAGGGATGTCTATCAATGGGGGAATGACTAAAAAATCTTGTGACATAAAATTGTGATGGAATACTACTTCACCATAAGAAATAGAAGCAGGTCAATTTTGGAGAAACATAGATAGACTTACATGAAATTATGAAGAGTGAAATGAACAGAACCAAGAGAGCATTATATAGAGCAACAAAAATGTTTAGCCACCTCCAGAGAAAGAACTGATAAGTAGAAATAAGCAAGACACAGTTTTATATATACATCTCTGTCTTTTGGTCAAATGATTCCTTCTCTAATAGGTTGAGAGGGAGAAAGGAAAGGAGTTATCTGGATATTTTAATGTAATAAAAATTTTTTAAAGATACGGAACCATCAGAAATAATTAGATTCAATAACCCAGGATTCAGTTAAATATTTGGTGAAGAGCTCAATGATTGACAAGATCTGCTGGGAAAACTACGAGCCTGTTTGAAATTGGATTTAGACCAGTATATACAAGAATTATTTCAAAATGGATACAACTTGAATACTGTGAGACACACAATAGGTACCTAATAAAAGCATGACAAAAAAGTCACAGGAGAATAAGATCACAAAAGAAAAAAGTACATCATTTTGATTTCATCAAATCAAAAAGGTTTTCCATACTTTCCATACAAAGTCACTATAGCTAGGGTAGCTTTCAATTAGGAATAGAATCTTTGGATCATAAATCTCTGATTAGGATCTAATATCCAATATTGATAAGAAGTCAAAAGAAATGTATAAAGCTAAGAGCCATTTTTGCTGGAAAAGTGTTCAGGGGATATGAACAAGCAGTCCTTAAAAGAATGAAAAAACTATTGCATAACATGAAATAAATTCCAAATGACTAATAATAAAAGAAATATAAACCAAAATATTCTGAAATTTCACCACTTTGCCAAATTGATAAAGTAGGGAATTATCATCAGTGTGGGGGCTGTGGAAAGAGAAGCACAAATATACTTTGTTTATTGAACTATTAATTTGTCCAACTATTCAGGGTAGTGATTTAGAATATATGCATACATATATACATATGTAGATATGTAGATAAGAAGAATGCAAGAAAATATTATTACAGTATAAGAAACAACAAATATGAATACCATAAAGAAACTCAGGAAGGCTTATATGAACTTATTTAAAGAAAGGTAACATCAAGTGGAAAACAATAAACAAAATACCTGCAACATAGTTTGAATTAAAAGCCAAAAATAACTAATTGAATTCTTTGCAGTTCTAAAGACCAAGTATGTTTCCAAAAAAGAATTGAAAAAGTGTACTTTCCTCTCTTTTTTATAAAGTTAGGGACCTATAAATTCAGAATATGCAATATTCTGTTTGATTTGGTTATGGTTTTTAGTGTGCTGAAGTGCCACCTTTTTCTCTTTCCTTTTCATTCATTATTTATATATAATATGTATATAGTTATTCAGTTATGTTCAACTGTTTATGATCTGGTGTACTATTCTTTTGATGGGATTTTCTAGGCAAAGATACTGAAGTGGCTTGCCATTTCTTTCTCCAGTAAGTTAAGGTGGAAATTAAGTGATTTCCCAAAGTTATATAGCTAGTTGGTGTCTGAGGCTGGATTTGAACTCTTCCTGACTGCAGACCCAGTTCTCTATCAATGTACCTGAGCCATCTAGCTGATTATATATATGTATGTAAGTTTGAGTATATATGTATACATGTGCATATGTATATGATGTAAAATCTCAAGCAAATTAATATCCTTCTCTTTTTCTCACCCACCTCATCTCTTCTCTTCTCCCTCTCAGGTATTAGAACTGAAAAGCACCTTGAAGTACATGCAGTACATTTTTTTAAAGAATAAGGCCAAAAGATGTTAATTAAGTTGCCCAATATAATGTAGCTAATTAGTGATAGAAACAGAACTCATAACAATTCATTAAAATGTTCTCACCAAGGAAAACAAAGAATGTATAGAAATAAGATGTCATTAAAATTCTGAATCAATTATCGTGTATTAATTGAATGCATATTATATGTTTAGCGCTATGAAAAGTGCTATGGAGAAGCTATAGGAACCCTCACATACAGACCCTATACCCACAAAATTTACAGTTTAATGGGGGGAACAAAATAACATGAATGACAAAATAGTAACCATTATAAGTCTCTTTAAGTTTAAGTAACAAATAATGCCCACAAAATAAGTACTTAAAGAAATATAAAGAAAAGGGATGAAGAGTAAGGGTTAGAATACTCAGAAAAAAGGTTTCTAGAAGCATGCAACATTTGAATAGACCTGGAGGAAAAGGTAACATTTGGTTACCCAAGTAGCTTCCAACTTCTTTTATTCCCTTAGCTGTCCTTAACCCTTCACATTCTTCCTATTTAATATGAAAGACAAATTAGAATTTTACTGCATATGTGTAAAAATAAACTATATTTTATATTATTCCATAAGTGGCATTCTTGAATTATAACATTTTCAAATATTCATTAGGATAAAGTCAAATTAGTCAGACTTGATTTTCTTTCTTATGGGCTATCAGTTTTATTCTCTATACAGACATGCAAAGATGTGCCTACATATTTTATTCAGTTTCCAATCTGTTTTTTTCTTTTGCATTTCATTAAAGAATACGACAGAGTCTCCTGATTCACAAGAGACAAGTTGTTATAAACAGAATTAAAACATTGTGAGCATGTTCAGGGAGAAGAGGATATATTTTTTTCCAGCACATGCCAGAAAATGTGTAACTATTGATTAGAAATCAATCTGGTTATTTCAAAAATCAATTAATTCATTTTTCACTGGGTTGTTGTTGATGATCTTTTTCTAGCTCAATATGAAAAGGGTTTAATAACCATACTTTATTTGGTTGAGGCCAACAGGAGTTATTATTTCAAGTGGTTTCTAATTTTTTTGCATTCATTTTTAAGCTCCTTCCCTTTGCCATCCAGGCTCCATGTCTTCACAGTTCTTTCTTCAATTCATAATTTTTCTTTTCACTAAATACTTCTTATGGGATATTTCAATAGGATAATATGATTATTTGTCAAATATTACTTGTATTTTCTTGCCAAATTTCTTATATCCTAAAATACTATCTGTATCCCAGGATGGCAAACTGTGAGTCAGGTAAAGAAGAGATGAGGGGAGTGGAATAATTTGAAGAAAGACATGAAAGAATAAGTCATATGTAGAGTGATGTAAATGAAAATAGATATAAAGTAGGTAAGGAAAACTCAGAATCTGGAAATCTCAGAATCTACCTGCCTTGAGTTGGACCCACAGAAAATTGTGGGAGGTGCACACACACACACACACACACACACACACACACACTTCAATTCTTCAGAATACATTTAGCTAAATCCAGATATCACAAGTAGGAGGAAAGAGGAGAGTGAATAGTAGAGAGGAAGGGTGATAACACAGAAACTAATCAATATTTAATACGTCTGAGAATTCCCTTATTCTTCCCTTATTCTCTGCCTCTTTGTTTCTAGTCATTTGCCCTAAAATATGACGGACAAAGAAGAAACTGTCAAGGAGGGTAAAGTGTCTTCCTATAAAAACTCAAAATACAAAAATGATTTGTCTTTACAATTCATGGCAGCATGAAGAAAAAACCCTAGCTAAGTTTCTCCATCTTATTGGATACTCCTTCTTAGAGCTGTCCCATAAGGAAAAGGTAAGAGATTACAGGATTCCATATGGATTCCAAACTGTCCAAACAAAAATTATCTCATCATGATGTAGTTGTAAACCAACAGCAAACATGATGAAAAATAAGATTTCAACTTAAGCTGGAATCTAGTTTGAGATAGGTCCAAAAAAATAGATATTGGAAAATGGATTACAAGAGCCAAATAGACTGCGTTAAATGTAATACTTGACACAAAGAGGAAAGAATAATCCATACCTAAGATTTACAGTTGACATGCTTAAGATAGGCTTTGAGAATATCATGCAATTTTGGTCAGTACTTCAATGATCCCCTGAGGCTATTTCACTATGCCAATTCATTGGAGTTATTTTGTAGAATGGAGATAGAGAACTATATGGATGTGGCATATCTTTCAAAACTCAAACTACAGGAAGAATGATGCTTCCATAACATTAAGGGGTTTTTACATGAATACAAAATAATTAATAGCTTACTTGTTATTTTGTTGAAGTAAAATATCACAGTTTGAAATACCTAATATAAAGAGAATCATGTAAGATATCATTAAAGAGATATGACAAAGAAACGAAATATATGGACTGATTAAGTACTAAAAAAATTTTTTTAACCCTTACCTTCAGTCTTAGAATCAATACTGTGTATTGGTTCCAAGGCAGAAGAGTGGTAAGGGTTAGACAATGGGGATTAAGTGACTTGCCCAGGGTCATACATCTAGAAAGTGCCTGAGGCCAGATTTGAACCTAGGCCCTCCCATCTCTAGGTCTGGCTCTTGATCCACTGAGCCATCTAGCTACCCCCTGGACTGATTAAGTATTAATTTAAAAAAAGGGATAATAGAGGGACACTGAAAGGCATAACTGAACCCCTACATAAAAGATCATTTAACTAGAATGACAGAATATGAGAGCATTATAACTTAATTGCCTAAAAGGAAGAGATTCTGACTGAATCCACATTGTATTCAATTATTTCATTTGGTTCATGATCACACTGATTCAATTCTCACCAATAATGCAGACTCTGACATTCATGCCTGTACATCCTAGATGATTTTCCCATGTCCTTCCCAAAGTTTACTGCAGGGTATATACTAACCATTTTGCAGAGCCTTTTTCTTTTACTCCCTATATCATGAGGATACTGAATGTTTCACTCGACATCATTTTATCATATCTCACTTTCTCCATCTTTTTCTGCCACAAAATATTTTGAGGAAATATTTTACTCATGCTCTTTTTCAAAGTACCTAGCTTGTTTTATTGTGTAGCCTGTTCATACTCACAATAAGCCTTTCCAATTCCCTTTGTGTGATATTCATCTTTAGTACTTTATAGAGACAATAGTATTCTAGGTCTTGTGGCCTTAAAAGAAGACCAGTAAAATGTTTATATTGAAAATGGAGATCTTTGATATTATGAAAAGCTTGGGGTCAGGAAAAGTGATCTGTAATTTCCCCAAATCAATCCAGCCTGTTTTATTCCTTCTTTAAGACTCTGGATTCAGCTCACTGTCCATCTCTTTAACTGCCCCACATTATACATAAAATACAATACATGCATATCCATACACACACACACACACACACACACACACATACACACATACTGTTGGACAAGTTGTCTTTGATATTCATTTAGATGCATTCAAAATTTGGGAAAAATTTTTATTTAATGAGTCTATTCTGTTAATGGGCAAATCAAATTCCATTGAGTGTTTACAAGCTTCTCATAGGAAGCTTTGCGGTGTATTATGGTTCAGTGGTATCAAAACAACATCTTTCATAAACAAAAGAATTTTTAGAGTACTTCACAAGCAAAAGAGATTTTTTCCTTAACCTGGATTTTTCACTATAACTCTTCCATAAGAGCAGTAAATACTTTTGGAGAGTATATATCTTGTCCTGTTTTCCATCTTACCCAGTGTTTATTATCAGAGGTTCATGGAACAGGGTTGTTCAACAGTTATAACTTCTTTTTTTTTCTCCCACTGATTTTTTTTTGTAATTTCCCAATTATATGTAGAAAAAAATGTTTAACATTTGTTTTCTTACATTTGGCAGTCCAAATCCTCTTCTTCCTTTCCCTTCCCCCTTCTCAAGTTAGCAGATGCCATGAAATAAATTGTACATTCATTATTATACAATACTATGTTCATCTTGTGAAAAAAGGCACATATTATTACATTAGAGAAAAATTAATGAAAGAAATAAAGTGAAAAATCTTACTCTTCCAACTGAATTCAGGTTCTGTCAGTTCCTTCTGAGGAGTTGGATAGCCTTTTTTGTCATGCATCCTTTGTGCTTGTCCTAGATCCTTGCAATGCTTATCATAGTTAAATCATTTATAACTGATCCTAGTACTTTATTGCTGTTATTATGTATAGCATTTTCTTGGTTGTGCTCTCTTTGTTTTGCAACTCTTCATAAGTCTTTCCAGGTTGTTTTATCTTATTCATCATTTTATGGCACAATAGTATTTCATTAAAACTATATGCCACAACTTGTTCAGTCATTCCTCAACTGGTTGCAAATTGCTCTCCAGAATGATTATATCAGTTCGCAGTTCCATCTACAGTGCATTACTATACCTATTTTTCCACATCCTCTCCAGTATATATAATTTTCCTTCTTTTTGGGACATATTAGACAGTCTGATAGGTATGAAGTGGTGCCTCACAGTTGTTTTAATTTGTACTTTTCTACTTAATAGTCATTTGGAGAATTTTTTTTATATGACCATGCTTTAAAATTCTTCTAATTACCACTGGTTGTGATTGTGTTATGGGCATTTTATAGTAAATCTCTCCCCTACAACACTGATCTGAGATTTCCTTCTCATGGAACAGATTGAGTTTCATCCATATCATATAAACTTGTGCCAGCCTTTTTTTTTAATTTATAAAATTTTTCCATTTTTACATGATTCGTGATTTTTCCCACCCTTCTTTGCTCCCCTGTCCCGGAGCTGACAAGCAATTCCATTGGGTTATGAGTGTACCATTGTTCAAAACCCATTTCCATGTCATACATATTTGCAATAGAGTGATCTTTTAATATCAAAACTCCAATTAAATCCCATTGAACCATGTGATCGATCTTATGTTTTTCTTTTGTGTTTCTGTTCCCATGATTCTTTCTCTGGATGTGAGCAGTTTTCTTTGCTATACGTTTCTCTGAATTATCCTGGATTTTTGCATTGCTGCTGGTAGAAAAGTCTATTATATTCAATTTTACCACAGTGTATCAGTCTCTGTGTATAATGTTCTCCTGGATCTGTTCCTTTCATTCTGCATCAATTCCTGGAGGTCATTCCAGTTCACATGGAATTCCTCCAGTTCATTATTCCTTTGATCACAATAGTATTACATCATTAACAGATACCACAATTTCTTTAGTCATTCCCTAATCAAAGGGTATCCCTTCATTTTCCAATTTTTGCCACCACAAAGAGTGCAGCTATAAATATTTTTGTACAAGTTTTTTCCCTTATTATCTCTTTGGGGTATAAGCCCACCAGTGCTATGGCTGGATCAAAGGGTAGGCATTCTTTTAAAGCAATTTGAGCATAATTCCAATTTGCCCTCCAGAATGTTTAGATTAATTCACAACTCCATTAACAGTGTATTAGTGTCTCAATTTTGCCACATCCACTCCAACATTTATAACTTTTCTCTGCTGCCATATTGGCCAATTGGCTAGATATAAGGCGGTACCTCAGAGTTGTTTTTATTTTCATTTCTCTAATCAGGAGGGATTTAGAGCATTTTTTCAATGCTTATTGATAGTTTTGATTTCTTCATGTGAAAACTGCCCTTCATGTCCCTTGACCATTTGTTGATTGGGGAATGGCCAGCCTTTTTCATACTGTCACATAAATCCTGTGTGCTGGCCTTTCATTTGAGCACCACAGAAATATATGGATTTCTATCCATATTTTAACCTTCGATGCTGGGGATATCACCTTTAGTGATCATATCTCTCTTTGATGATTTTCTTATGCTGTTTCTTGCATATAAATGATAAAAAAATATACTGCAAACTATTCATAATCTCCAAGTGTCTCTCCATTGTCCTTTGGGTGATTTGTAATTCTGATTCCTTGAAGACTGTAGAATTCTATGACTTCTAGTGTGGGAAAATGATGGCTTTTTAAAAAAGATGGGTTTTTGTCTTAGAGAAAGGTTTGAGGCTATTGAAAGCAATTCACAGTTTCTGAAATGCAATCTATTGTGAGTTTTCCCAATTATTTAATTCTGCTCCCAATTCAGTGCATCAAGCCCTAGACCATTATTGGGGATCATAAATGAGATTTATGGCCACTCAAAAGAGTTTGGTCTAATAATGTATGAAAAATGTGAATGAAGAATTTCTGTTGCTCTAAGTATCAAGTTCATTCTTAGTACATATATCTTGGAGAAATTCTATAGATGGTTTCTTTTTCTAACCATAGGTTTTTCTCTGTATAGTTTTCAGTATTCTAATAATTTCTTTATTATTTATTTATATTTTAGAAAAAATTTTCCAGTTACATAATTCATATTTTTACTCTCTCCACCCCAACCCACCCTCCCCCATAGCTGTCATGCATTTCCACTGGTTTCCTTGTGTGTCATCAATCAAGACCTATTTCCATATTACTGATAATTATACTAGGGTGTTCATCTAAAGTTTACTTCCCAAATCATGTCTGCATCAACCAATGTGTTCAAGCAGTTGTTTTTCTTCTGTGTTTCCTCTCCTGTAGTTCTTCCTCTGAATGTGGGTAGCGTTCTTTTCCATAAATCATTCAGAATTGTCCTGGGTCATTGCATTACTGCTAGTACAGAGGTCCATTACATTCGATTTTACCACAGTGTATCAGTCTCTGTGTATAATGTTCTCCTGGATCTGTTCCTTTCATTCTGCATCAATTCCTGGAGGTCATTCCAGTTCACATGGAATTCTTCCAGTTTATTATTACTTTGAGGACAATGGTACTCCATCACCAGAATATACCATAATTTGTTCAGCCATTCCCCAATTGAAGGGCATACCCTTGTTTTCAAGTGTTTTGCCACCACAAAAAGCATGGCTATAAATATTTTTGTACATGTCTTTTTTACTATAATCTCTTTGGGGTACAAACCCAGCAATAGTAGGGCTAGATCAAAGGGCAGTAAAACTTTTACCGCTCTTTGGGCATAGTTCCAAATTGCCATCCAGAATTGTTGGATCAGTTTACAACTCCACCTACAATGCATTAATATCCCAATTTTGCCACATCCCCTCCAACATTCATTATTCTCACCTGCAGTCATTTTAGCCAATCTGCTAGGTGTGAGGTGATACCTCAGAGTAGTTGTCATTTGCATTTCTCTAATTATTAGAGATTTAGAACACTTTCTCATGTGCTTATTGATTGTTTTGATTTCTTTATCTGAAAATTGCCTGTTTATGTCTCTTCCCCATTTATCAACTGGAGAATGGCTTGATTTTTATACAATTGATTTAGCTCCTTGTATATCTGAGTAATTAGACCTTTGTCTGAGTTTTTTGTTATAAAGATTTTTGTCAGTTTGTAGTTTCCTTTCTGATTTTAGTTGCATTTTTTTGTTTGTACAAAACCTTTTTAATTTAACGTAATGGAAATAATTTATTTTACATTTTATATTTTTTTCTAACTCTTGCTTGTTTTTAAATTCTTTCATTTCTCAGAGATCTGCCAAGTGTACTATTCTGTGTTCACCTAATTTTCTAATAGTTTCCTTCTTTATATTCAAGTCATTCATCCTCTCTCTCTCTCTCTCTCTCTCTCTCTCTCTCTATATATATATATATATATATATATATATATATATATATATATATATATATATCTTGGTGTAGGGTGTGACATGTTGATCTAAAGCTAATCTCTCCCATAATTTTTCCCAATCTCCCCAACAGTTTTTTTTTCAAATAGTGGATTTTTATCCCAAAAGTTGGGCTCTTTGAGTTTTTCATAGACTGTCTTGCTGATGTCACTTATCCCAAGTCTATTCCACTGATCCTCACTTCTGTCACTTAGCCAGTACCATATAATTTTGAAGACGACTGCTGCTTTATAGTATAGTTTAATATCTGTTACTGTTAGGCCACCTTCCTTCACATTTTTTTTATTATTTTCCTTGATATTCTTGATCTTTTGTTCTTCCAAATGAATTTTGTTATAGTTTTTTTCTAATTCAGTAAAAAAAGTTTTTTGGTAGTTTGATAGGTATGACACTAAATAGGTAAATTAATTTGGGTAGGATCATCATTTTTATTATGTTAGTTCATCCTACTCATGAGTAATCAATGTTTTTCCAATTGTTTAGATCTAGTTTTAATTGTTTGGAAAGTGTTTTATAGTTGTGTTTGTATAATTCCTGTGTTTGTTTTGATAGATAGATTTCTAAGTATTTTATATTGTTTAGGGTGATTTTAAATGGTGTTTGTCTTTCTAATTCTTGCTGGTGTGTTGGATTGGAAATATATAGAAATGCTGATGATTTATGTGCATTTATTTTGTATCCTGCAACTTTGCTAAAGTTGTTGATTATTTCTACTAGCTTTTTAGTTGATTCTCTAGGATTTTTTAAGTAGACCATCATATCATCTGCAGAGTGATAGCTTGGTCTCCTCATTGTCTATTTTAATACCCTCAATTTCTTTTTCATTCCTAATTGCTACTGCTAGAATTTTGAGTACAATGTCAAATAACAGAAGTGATAATGGGTATCCTTGTTTCACTGCTGATCTTATTGGAAAGGCTTCTAATTTATCCCAATTGTGTATGATGCTTGTTGATGGTTTTAGATATATAATGTTTATTATTTTTAGGAAATGTCCTTCTATTCCTATCCTTTCTAGTGTTTTCAATACGATTAGGTGTTGTATTTTGTCAAAGGCTTTTTCAGCATCTATTGAGATAATCGTGATTTTTGTTCATTAGCTTGTTCATATGGTCAATTATGTGGATGGTTTTCCTGATGTTGAACCATCTTTGTATTTCTGGTATAAATCCCACATGATCATGATGGATAACCCTCACGATCACTTGCTGGAGTCTTTTTGTTAGTGTTCTATTTAAGATTTTTGCATCTATGTTCATTAGAGAGATTGTTCTGTAGTTTTCTTCCTCTGTTTTTGGTCTGCCTGGCTTTTGAATCAGTACCATATTAGTGACATAAAAAGAATTTTGTAGGACTCCTTTTTTGCTTATTATGTCAAATAATTTGTATAGTATTAGGATTACTTGTTCTTTGAAGGTTTGATAGAATTCACTTGTGAATCCATCAGGTCCTGGTGATTTTTTCTTAGGGAGTTCTTTGACGGCTTGTTCAATTTCTTTTTCTGATATTGGATTATTTAAGCATTCTATTTCTTCTGCTGTTAATCTAGGCAATTTATATTTTTGTAAATATTCATCCATATCACCTAGATTGCTATATGTATTGCCATATAATTGTGCGAAATAGTTTTTAATGATTGTCTTAATTTCCTCTTCATTAGAGGTGAGGTCTCCTTTTTCATCTTTGATACTGTTAATTTGATTTTCTTCTTTCCTTTTTTATTAGATTAACCAATACTTTGTCTATTTTGTCTGTTTTTTTCAAAATACCAGCTTCTAGTCTTATTTATTCAATAGTTCTATTATTTTCAATTTTATTAATTTCTCCTTTGATTGTTGGTATTTCTAATTTAGTTTTAATCTGGGGATTTTTAATTTGTTTGCTTTGTAGTTTTTTAAGTTGCATGCCCAATTCATTAACCTCTGCCTTCCCTAATTTCTTAATATATGCACTCAATGATATAAATTTTCCTCTTAGAACCACTTTGGCTGCATTACATTGGTTTTGGTAAGAAGTCTCATCATTGTCATTGTCTTCAATGAAATTATTTATTGTTTCAATGATTTATTCTTTAACTAACTTATTTTGGAGAATCATATTATTTAATTTCCAGTTAGTTTTTGTTTTGCCTCTCCATGTGTCCTTGTTAGTAACTATTTTTATTGCATTATGATCTGATAAGGTTGCATTTATTATTTCTGCTTTTTTTGCAATTTTTGCCATGTTTCTATGCTTTAATACTTGGTCAATCTTTGTGAATGTTTCATGTGCTGCTGAAAAGAAGATATATTCCTTTTTGTCCCAATTTATTTTTCTCCATATATCTATTAGCTGTAATTTTTCTAGGATTTTATTCATCTCTCTTAACTCTTTCTTATTTATGTTTTGGTTTGATTTATCTAGATTTGATAGGGGAATGTTGAGGTCGACCACTAGTGTAGTTTTTCTATCTATTTAAACCTTGAGCTCCACTAGCTTCTCCTTTAGAAATTTGGATGCTATACCATTTGGTGCATACATGTTGAGTAGTGATATTTCTTCATTGTTTATACTGCCTTTTATCAGGATGTAACTACCTTCCCTAAATCTTTTAACTAGATCTATTTTTATTTTGGCTCTGTCAGAAATCATGATTGCAACTGCTGCCTTCTTTTCCTCAGTTGAAGCCCAAAAGATTTTGCTCCATCCTTTCATTTTTATTCTATACATGTCTGTCTATCTCATGTGTGTTTCTTGTATACAACATTTGGTAGGATTTTGGTTTCTAATCCACTCTACTATTTGCTTCCATTTTATGGGTGAGTTCATCCATTCACATCCATAGTTATAATTATCAACTCTGTATTCCCCAACATTTTGAATCTCTCTCCTTGTCCTGCCCTTTCTTCTTTCACTATTTCCTTCTATAACAGTGTTTTGTTTTTAATCAGTTCCCCTGGTCCTTTCCCTTATTGTACTTACCTTTCTCCCCTCTCCATTCTTATACCCCTTTTATTCTTCTTTAGGGTCTTCTTAAGCTAACCCCCATCCTTCCCTAGTGTTGCTTCCCTCCCCACCAATATCTTCCTTTCTTCTAGGGATACAAATCATATTTTTTCCTTCTCTGTTCTAGTTTAAGCAGATGGATTTAATGAACTTTGATGAAAAATCTTCCCCCAGCTGACAATGGAGGTTTGTAGTTACATTCTCTGCAGTGTAGGGGAGGGTTGTTGGAGTTTCCCTATCTTCTGAAGACTTCTTGTCTGTCCAATTGATGGGATTAAGCTGGACTGGATTAGTCTGTTCCCTGAGGCTAAAACAGAGAGAAAAAGGGGGTGAGGGGGACAAGATGTTGTATTTTCACTGAGTTGTTCAGCAGTAGGGTTACCCTGTTCTGTCCTGCTGTTAGACCTGTTTTTTTTCCTCTTGAAGCACTCTATTCTCTATGTCAATGTGGTAAATAAAGCTAGAAGTTTTGTTCCATCTAAGTCTTCACCTTCTGAGCATTTTTGATGTGTTTCTCTGGCTTTCCCCTCTAGCCATTTCCCCAGTGCTTGTGTTCAACTCCCCGAGTCCAGCACCAGCAAGGACCTCTCTCTGGGCCAGTGTGCATGCCCACTCAGAGATTTCAGGGGCCACTGGAGACTCCACACAGCCCCTGGAGGATGGGTCCTGGGATTCCCCTTCTCTACCCTCTGACCCAACAGTTCAAGAATTCAAGCCTTTTTCTTGGAGTACGTCTTGAGCTAGGATCTCCCTGTTCTGTCCTGTTGTTAGATTTGGTCCTCTTTCTTCTCAAAGTGCTTTGTTTCTATCTCAGTGTTGAAAGGGGGCAAAGGTCTTAAGATTTGTTCCATCTAAAATTCCATCTTCTCAGAATCCTAATCATTTATTGCTCAATATTTTCCCATTAAAAATTTAAACTTTACATTGAAGTAGTTTATCATAGTGGCCCCAGTGCCCAACTTGAAAAAAGCCAGCCCTGCCTTTGTCACATTATGGAATATTTATATGACCCTTAGCAAGTCACTTCACCTCTAAGTGCCCCTTGTAACTCTTTATTAGTTTGATCCAAGGTGCTTGATAACATAGTCACTTACTCTGGAAGTCCTTTATATAAATAAAGATATGGTCCTTACTCTCTTTTCTTACCTAATGTTAAATATATCCATTGAGTTTGGTAGAAGTTCAGGTGATATATGAAAACTGTTCTTCTCTCTATAGATAACAGAAAGTGTTTTAAATTAAACTGAAGATATGGGGGTAGGGGAGGCAGGGTGATAAAGAACATGAATTACAAAAATCTGAAAGCAAATATTAATTAATTGTTCTGAAATGCAATCTGGAAAAATAAAATTTATTTAAAAAATAACCTAATTATAGAATCATAGAAATTTAGATATAGAAGATCCTCCATTATTTTTCTAAATGAGAAACCTGGGGGCCTATTATAAGAAGTACTTTGATCAAACTCACACAGTTACTGAATGACTCCCTGGTTTACTCACATAAATCTGGGGAATATTTGAGGGATTGTTATGAATTAAAGAAATGTCAATACATTAAAAACAATCTTAATATTTAAATTGTTTTGATAGTTCCTATGACAAGAAAGTAGTGAAGCAACTATTTAAAATTATATTTAATAAAATGGCAATCTTCAAAACAATCTTTCACTGGCTTGGAAATAGTTTGGAGGACTAATAGAGTGGGCATGCAAGACACAATGATAATGATCAAAGTAACTTGGTGTTCAATAAACCCAAATATCCAAGATTCCGGAAGAAAAAATCACTTTTTGACAAAAACTGATAGGAAAACTAGAAAACAGAATTCCAGAAATTAGACTTAGACCAATACCTTTACCATTTACCAAGGTAAAGTCAAAATGGATACATGATCTAGAAACAAAGCGTGATATCATAAACAAATTAGGGGAGCACAAAATAATTTATCTGTCAGTCCTATGGATAAGGGAAGAATTTAGGTTCAAAATAAGGCAGAGAACATTAAAAGATGTAAAATAGATAACTGACTACATAAAATCAAAAAGTTTCTGTACAAATCAAAGCAACATGACCATGACTAAAATATAAACAACAAACTAGGAAAAATCTTTATAGTCAATCTCTCTGAAAAACAGCTTCATTTCTTAAATATTTAGAGAATGGAGTCAAATTTATAAGAATACAAAGCATTTCCCAATTGACAAATGGTCAACGGATATGAACAGTTAATTCTCAGATGAAGAAATGAAAACTATCATTAGTCTTATGAAAAAAATTCTCCAAATGACTATTGATTAAAGAAATGTAAATTAAACCAACTCAGGTACCATCTCACATCCATAAGACTGCCTAATATGACATAAAAGGAAATTGGTAAATACTGGAAAGAATGTGGAAAAAATCGGGACACTAAAGTACTACTGGTAGAACAGTGAACTGATACAACCATTCTGGAGAGCAAACTGGAATCATGACCAAAGGGCCCATGAATCTGTTCATACCCTTTGATTCAGCAATACCACTTCTAGCTCTGTATCCCAAAGAGATTAAATATAAAAGAAAAGAACCCACCTTTACAAAAATATTCATAATATCTCTTTTTGTTGTGGCAAATAACTGGCAACTGAAGGTTGCCATCATTTGGGGAATGGCTGAACAAGTTGTGGTATATGCTTATAATGGAACATTTGTTCCATAAGAAATGACCAAAAAAAGGATAAGAGGATGATTAATTTAGATTTGAAAAAAGTTCTGGGGATAGAAAGAGGAACAACAATATTGTCCCTGCCTTATAACAACTTAAAATACTATAACTTTTATTTGTTAATGACAGTGCCACAGAGACTCATCAAACTTCTAAATCTTGTAATGCAGAGCATATATAAAAACCATACTAGTTCCTCTTGTGCCTCTTTCTTTAGTATCTTGGATATGAAAGAGAAGTCTATTAAGTTAATAATCCCTACAATGAATTTTACTAATGCTGAATGAATTGTAGACACTAAGGAGGATCTGATTCATTGACTTTATCACAGCCTCTTGTAAATGATCTTAAATGTGTTTGGATTGGTTTGATAAAAGGGCACTGGAACTGATGCTAGAGAATTAGGGTTTGAATCTTGCCATCTCTGCCATTTACTAATTGTGACTTTGGACAAACAATTAATCCTATGTTGTTCTGAACCTCAATGTTCTCAACTGTAAAATTATGGTGTATATTAGATAAACTATAAGATCTTTTTTCAATTCTAAATTTAGCATCCTCTGATGCTATGAATTGAAAAGGTTATAAAGAGTATATAATAGGTATTAAGGAGTGTCCTGGCAAATATATAACAACCAGGTTTTTGAGGGAAAATGTACAAATAAAAGACTTTTACATTTAATTTGAATTATTAATATTTTCTCTATCATTTTCTTAAGTCTAGTCAAAGCAGAACAGAAAATAAAGTCTGGATTTGTAGCATTTGTGGATTTCTGCGGTGTAAAAGTACTGGATAAAAAATAACTCTCAAAAGCTGGTCAGGGCTGGTTCTAGTGCACCTTTCCATGTGTTTCAGTATTGACATATACAAAATCAAATCTCTAAGGTAGAATATTCTTTTTAATCACAAGTGTACTATGCCATTATATAATAGCAAGTCCACTAAAATGTTTCCTGGGAATATTTTATCATATTTATAACATCATTTGTTTTATAAAAGTTTTCTCCAGGGAATTTATTTTAATCACTTTCTCTAGCCATTACCTATAGAGGATGTGTTGATTTGACAGCATTTTAAAAATACTTTTTTTTTTGTCTCCTTAAGTTTAACTGCTAGAGAAAAAGTGACCAAGCATATGTTACTTTTATGTCTACCTTCTGGTTTCTTTTCTTGTTTAACATTTGCAGAAGTCTAACAATGTGTCAAGCAAGATGCAAACTTAAAAATCCTGGGTCGAAAAATGACAGGCTTAGAGTAAAAATATGTTGGAGAAAAATAGAAAAGCATATTTGGGTTTAAGGTTGGTGTTGCAGTGATACCGGTATTTATTTTGTTTTGTTTTGCTATCTTTACACAAGTCGAGGCTACTTCTACTTGGAATAATTTAAAATTAAAAGAAAAATAGCCCATAGATGAAAAATGCAGACTCAATTTTAGGCATTTAATTTTCTTTTTTGTGGCTGTGATGAAGTTTTATTCAATTAAATGAGTCAAATCATTGTGTAGTTGATGAAATCTATATTAATATAGACATAGCATTTGGAGATTCATGACATATTTTGCTAGCATTATCCTAATGTTATAAATAAAAATTAATCTGGAGGCTTATTACTAGATGCTTAAGCATGAATAAGTAAAGAGAAAGAGAGAAATAGCCTTTCTAACTTTAGGTAAAAATCAGATCCCCCATTGCAGCCAGTCCACAGAGACTTGTCAGAAATGGCCAGATGAGATAAGAGAACAAGCCCAGAGACAGAGTTAGTGCAGAGGCCAGTCGGGAAAAAGAGACCAACTCAGCTTCCTGTCCTGACTTTTCAAATCTAAGCTCCTCCCCCAAGATCATTCAACTGGCCAGTGTCTTTGGGAACCTCTTGCCGGAGACACCTACCTGGACAACAAGTGTCATGTGACTCTGTGAAGTCTGTGTCAAGGTTGCCAAGAGGAACTGAGTTCGAGATCCCCTAAATATTTACCTCATACACTAATGAGGCAAAAAGTAAAAGTATTATTATCCCCTGGAAAATGAAATTCAGAGATATAAAGTGATGCCCTGTGGACCAGTCATTGGCATCCCAACCATGTTTATCAAAATTCTAAATCCATTCATGTCAGTATACCAGTGATGGGCAACCTTTTGAGCCTGGTGTGTCAAAATTTGCCAAAAAATGAGCATAACTCGGGTGGTGTGTCACTTTGAGAAAAAACACCACAATTTCATGATATTTATAGTTTAAATAACAAAAATGTATAATTATAATATATAACTGTATTTAATAAACCAAAAACTAATTATTTAACTAACTGCTTAGTGACTTCTTTGTTCATCTGTCAGTTGGTTTCTTTTGTTGGTCTTGATATTATTTAACTTACATCACACTACAGCAAATGTTTCATCCTCTGCATGTGGCCCCGTGCTTCTCTGTATGCGTCCGCGTGTCATCAAAAATGGCTACATGTGTAAATGCTGACACATGTGTCATAGGTTTGCCATCAGGGCACTATAGTATGTTGTCTGTTGTGTGCTTGAATGTTGCTTTTTCTATGATGTCTTCTTCATAGGACATTCATGTTCCTTTTTGCTCATCCCTTTTCAGAAATTTTTTTAAAAAATCCCAAAATCTATTTCGTTTGACAGGCACTTGATAACAGAAGTTGGATATTTTGTTAAACCTCTAAGTAGAAGATACCTTTGCAAATCTGCTTTGCATGGAGGTCACAGTCTGTTCTCAGTTACAGGCAATGCATTATTATCGTTGCCATCATGACCTTTAACTCAATTTATACAACATGCTTACTTTCTTTATACTAAAAAAACAAACAAAAAAAAAGGCTTCCCAGAATACAAGGAAAGGCATACAGAGAGAAATAAAGATACTTAGAAAGCTAGAGACCCATATGCATTTAGTTCCAAAAAGATAACAAACTAATATATGTTTGCCTGATATGTTGATTTATATTTTAATAGTGTGATATTTATGGCTAAATCCTTTAGAATATAAGATCTTGAGATGCAGAGATATTGTCATAAAGCATAATAAGTAGGCTACAATCATTCAATATGATTATAATATTTAATGGCAACAATGACTTCTTGGGTGAGTTGAATCACAGAAAGAAGAAATAGATAAAAAACCATCTCTTTGCTACTTCTCTCCATTGATATGTTCATTTCTTCATGTGTAAAGGAATTCATTTCTCTTTCACGAAAAGGGAGAAAGAGCTAGTATAAAAAATTAGTTTAGAATATATTTTATTTAGAATACATCCCAGTTATTTTTATTTAAAAATTTTTCTTTTCAGACATAAGGGTATTAGTAGTAATGGTATTGAATCAATTAATCAGCCCACTTTACTTAATATAACTAATATATTCTAACCCTGATGTCCTAACCAGATTAGAAAACTTCTAACTCAATAAATTAAAAGCATTAAACTAACTTCAAAAGAGCAAGTTAATCAACTTTCCATGAATATCAATGGAAAATAAATGGGGAAGCACAACTGTAGAGTTGTGAGCTACAGCATTAGAAGAACATTACATTTTCTTCTCAGTGTTCTTAGAGTTCCCTAGACACTTGAATGGAGAAGTAGCAGCCTAACTAAAGGACACCAAATGGCCAGTGGGAATGGGGTTTTGGAGAAAGACTCCAAAGCATATGCTATGTGAACAATTTTTTGATAGACATTTATTATTTTTTCTAGATTACGTATCAATATGATTTATAACAATTGTTTTCTGACATTTGGTGTGATCCATATTCTCTCTTCCCTCTTAACCTTTTCACCCTTCCTACGATGGCAGGTAAAATGATATAGATTATGTTATAATATAGAAAATATTTCCATGTTCATTGTGTTGTGAAAGAAGACATATTGCTTACACTAGAGAAAAATTCATGGAGGAAATGTTTAGAATAGTTCAGAGCTCCACCATCAGTGTATCAGTGTCTCAGTTTTTCCACATCCCCTCCAACATTTATCATTTTCCTTTTTTTATTATATTAGCCAGTCTAATAGATATGAGATAGTTTCAGCATTATTTTAGATTGCATTTCTCTAATTAATGGCAGATTAATTTATTTTTAATTCATAAAGCTCAAAATGAGTTGCACACTGTGAACCAAGAAATAGCTTGTTTTCCTGAGAGACATGATAGTGTAGTAGATGGATTATAGGGTGTGATGTTAAGAATATGTGTCAAAATTTTGCATCTTATTTATAGGCTGTGAGACCCTAGGCATATCATACCACTTTTTTGAGCCTTAGTTTCCTCATTTGTAAAATAAGAAGGCTAGACATGATGAAATCTAGTGCCTAAAATTTAAGGTCCCTCTAAATCTCTTCCCTTACAATATTCCTCTGACAAGTAACATCAGTCGATGATAATTTAATTCATATCATTTAAAAGATGCATGTTTAGATACAGTTGTGGCATAGTAGACCTGGAGCTGATATTAAAGACAAGATGACTTGAGTTCAAGTTCCAACTCTGACACAAACTGGCTGGTGTGATTTTGGACAGTAAATTCTCAATGTTTTAGATGACAAGTTGTAGGGAAGGTACTGACTTGCATGTGCAAAGGGGAACCCCCAAAGCCAATGAAATCACAGGATCAGTTCTATCCTTATCCTAATGAATGTTTATTAAACTTCTCTTTGTGGCACTGGACTATATATAGAACTTGTAGTTGCTTTAGAAAAGCACAGAATTTCAGACAGACTGACACAATAACACATACATGATTTACTAGCTACTAGATAATGGCAAAGAGGGATTATAGCAGTATATTAGTGGAGAGTAAAACATTTATGTCATAAACATGCTATGGGTACCTGAAATTTAATTACCCTACTTTGGGCTAAAATTAACTGAATTTTCTTATGTGGTGGTTGGACTGAAACCAAGTCCCATTACTAATAGGATCATGTGAACAATAAGAATGGTTTGAGGTCATTGAGATGGCCTGGATTGCTTTTCCCTTTATATTTTTTAATATGTTAGTTTATTCATGAAGAGACATCCAGGTTCCTCTGTGACTTTTCAGACATAACTTTTGTTGCTACTCTTGTAAATGATTGAACATTGATCAAGCAATATAGATATACTCCTCTCTCTGAAGCAGTTTTTTTTTAATTTGGGGACAAAAATACCACTACAGGGTATAGACAAGAGTGTAATTTGGGCTTGGAAGGGTAATGAATTGGATTCAGAAATAATACCACATTTAGATGAAAAAAGCACAGTCCATTCACACAATTTACAACAATTTATATTTTGTTATGAAATACTTCCATGGAAGCCTAGAGAAGTTTTCGTGGAATCCTGTGGTTTTCTTGAAAACAGTCTGGGAAAAAAAACCTATGTTGTTGCAGAGACCAGAAATTATAAATAAACACTAATCTATAAATAAACTATAAATTTAAAAAAGCACTAAACTTATAAATAAACACAAGCATGAAGGAGGGTGTTAAATGCTAGGTATTGCTTAAGAAGATTGTTTTGTTTTCTCTTTAAGCCTGATAATTGAGGTGTTGCTACTTTTAATTCTAATTGCTTTTTTTCCCTCTCTTTGCATACTACTCCTTTTCTAAACTCTGTCTTTATCATTTGCAGATGTCATTTTGGCCAGTTGTAATTTTCATCTGTCCCTTCAGATATTTTACCCTTCCCCTTCAGATAAATTGAGAGCAACCTTATCTTTTCTAATCTCTTTCCCTCTTTCCCAGAGTGCTTCACTCACTGGGTTGAGTTAAATGGTTCACTGGTATGTGATCTGAAATTAAAATGAAGAATTTTATGTATATTTTGTCATTATTACTCTCCCTACTGATGGTTAGGGTAGATAAAACATTTTATCATTTGTGCCTGCAGATTATTTTATTACACATCTCACCAGAATTTTAAAGTAATTTAGGAATCATTAATAGATTCAGATCATTTTGTCACTAGACTTATTCACCTCTCTTTTGCCTGACTGAATTTTGACATTTTTAATTGAAATTAAACCAACATTCAAAGTCATTTGAATGCAATAATGATCCTCTATTGGAAATTAGACATCCTAAATGTGATAGCTCATGATTACAGGATTTCTGACTTTGCTCCCTATAGGAAAACTTTAAGACGTACTCTTTGAGGGGCAGTGAGTGTTTCAGATATCATATTCATTTTGAATAAAAGAAAGCTCAGTTTAAATTCTATCCCTGATACTAACTCTTGAGTAAGTTATGCAACTTCTCTGAATTTCATTTTTCTCATAAGGAAAATAAGGATAATATAATCTACCATAGGGATATTGACAGTGTTGAATTAAAAAAATGATTTAAAAATTCTTGCCAAACAAATCATGATATTAATATCAAATAGGACCATTAGTCAAATCTTGCCCCTCAGATTGTCCTTTTCTTTACCTGATTTTGAAATAACATCTACTCAAAAGCTTTCAATAATGTTTCCTATGTTTGTTCTGAATAATATTTCACTCAGTACTGTGATCTTGTTAGAGTTAACTTTTTCATTCACCAAGGATACACATTCCCTTTTGTTTCATATTATTTTGAAAAAAAATTAAATGTAACTTTTTCTTAATAAAAAAATTCAGTATCTGCATAAAATAAAGATCATAAGCATTCTAACCCCATAAGCCAGAAGTCGCTTCAGATTTGATTTTAGAATTTAAAATAAAAGTTGAGAAATAGCTTTCCTTTATTGAAAGAGATTATACTATCAACAGTGAATTTTTTCTTTCACATAGGCGAAATTAAATATGCACAGGCTGTCAGTCAAACATAGCATCACATTTATAGAATGAAAAATGATAGACATGAAGGGAAAAATACCATAATTCAGCAAGAAAAAATGGGAATGAATATTTTGTTTTGTTTTAACTTTATACTAACGTAAGTGTTTTAAAAGAAGAGGAAGTTTCAATATACATATTTGTAGTCTCAGTGGATTTTCTTTGCAGCTAGATGAGGCCATTCACTTATTTGCTAAAGAAGTGCATTGAATTTATTATTCATTAGCATCCCCAAGTCAGCATAGTCCAGGGGCTGAACCTGCAGGGACTGGAGCTGGTTTCCACAGAGAATGATTAATAATAAATAACAACAGTAATTTGCATTTTTCCAACATTTTCCATAATGTGAGTGTCAAGTAAGATGAAGCTTAAGACTTTTGTGAGTTTCAACAAAGATGACAATAATATTTAAGTTTGTTGTGAGTTTCAACAAATATTATAACACTGAAATCTGTGGTGAATCTAAAATAAGAACATATTTAATTCCATTTCAAATCTCAAGTAAGACAGTGCATAAGAATGTTAAAAATCTCAAGTAAGGTAGCCCTTAAGATGATTGTGGGTCTTGACAACATAAGTTAACTTTCAAGCCATTTACTAGCCTCAACAACTCTGAACCTTCCAGCTCAGAGGGTGACAGCATGGTACAAATAATATTTGTTTAAAGCCAGAGATAGAATTGTTTCACAGACCATTTAAATAGCATTGCACAGAGAGAAATTATCTCCTAGATTAACAAATTATACCATAGTCTAGTCAATCATTTTACAAATGTAGGACATCATTTAGAAGAGATAGCCTATGAATGTGTGAATGGATTGCATTAAGGTAACCTATCAATATAATTATGAAAAATCAAATTCATTCATCCTTTTTTCATAATTTTCATAATCTTGCCTATGTGCTGAAGTTCAGCTCCATTTCTGGAGTGGAGAAAATATTGTCTGTGGATTTCCCTGAGTGTCACATGCAGTGTATTTAGCTAGGTTCTACTCCTCAACTGCCAGTTCCCCCTGGTGTTGCTAGGGCCAAGGTTGTTCCTTGTGCTGATGGTTCCTTCAGTGTGCTTGGACTGGGTCATCCCTAAAGTTCTTGAATCTGCATTTGTTCTAAGGTACTCTTCAAATAGCTGATTCCACTGTTTTCACCTCTTACCTCAGTGTGATGGGTCCTTCATAGTGTTCTTCTCTGTTTTCTTTGGCAAAAATCCTGCTTTGCTCTGTCTTCTGTTAGTTCTCTTGCTCCAAAATTTGTTTTGAGGAATTTTTCTTTTGTGGATAGTTGAAGGTGCCTTTGGGCCAGATTGGAATATCAGTTCTGAGGCAGAAAAGTATTAAGAACTAAGCAATTTGGGTTAAGTAACTTGCTCAAGATCAGACAGCTAGGAAGTGGCTGATGCCAAATTTGAACCTAAGACTTTCTGTGTCCAGGCATGACATTTTATCCACTGAACACCTAGATTCCCCTGGGTGATCTCACTCTAGACTCTGCAAAAAACAACAAATGGGGTCACAAAGAGTCAGAGACAATTGAAAATTACTGAACAACAACAAAAATGTATTTTGTGAAAAGAACTCACTTGTTCAATGGAAGTCTATGCTTATTTTTAATTTTATGATGACATCTTATTCTAGCATAAACTGTTGTGGAGGCAAGATACAGTACTGATAGGTCTTTAATTCTCTTCTTAGAGATCAACAGTTTTAGAACTCGGGTATATCTGTCTTCAAGTCCAATAAACTATTTTCTGTACTACCAAATTCTCCATCATAAGAATGTCAATGAGAGAAGAAAAGGATCTGAGGAATGACATTATTTATTAGCAATATTTCTATGTTAAATCATTTTCTTAAACTGCAAGTTTTGAAGTTCAGGTTAAAATGATCCATTTTCTAAAGCTAGTCATATACTTTGAGGTCTCCAAGCATCTAACTAGGTTGGGACCTTTTATCTTTTGTTAAGGCTTTGAAAGGATGAAGGGCTTTCTTTGTCTATAAACAAGAATGTTCTCCCTAAGTCATTTGAAAGCAGGGTTGGTCAAGTTAACTTTCACACATCTCACCTCCTTCTCTGGAATGTAATAATGGAGGAAGAATTGAGATTTCTAAGTCTTCCTCCTCTTTCAAAATATCCACCAATTGGGACTACCAGGGAAGATCCAAAAGATGAATTATCAGGCCAATAAGAAAGAAAATACACCTCTCCATAAAAGAGAGGGTCAGGGCTTAAGGAGCATCTTTTGAAAAAGAACGAAACCTAAAGGACCAATGTTTTGTTAATTGTTCACATGCTCTTATAAAGAAATGATATTATTCTTGGGGAAATGGCTTCATATTATTTAATTTTTAAAATTCCAGGCACCACAGACCTATATAGATAAGAATATTTATTGCAGCACTTTTTGTTGTAACAAAAAACTTGAAAGAACTTTGGAGTTGATCAATTAGGAAATGGGCAAAACAAATTGTTGTTTTTAAATCTATTGGAAAATCCCTGAGTGTGGTCTATGAACATAAGTAGAAACCATAGAAAAAGACAAATGAATTGATACATAATGATATGAAAAGAACTTAGAGAAATCTATACAGTAACAACAACAATAATGATAAGGGGGTAAAATAACAAAAATTCAAAAGATGTCATGAAGAAAATACTGTTCATGATAATAATTCTAAAAGACTGGTGATCGACTTCCCACTTCTTAGAAGATGGGTGGAAGATTAGAGATGTAGAATGAAATATGCAATATCAAACATGGCCAGTGTGTTGAATTTTGTTGAACAGATCCTATTCATTACAAGGGAGGACATTTCTTCCAAGATTGAGGAGAGACAGTGGTTAGTGAAAAGTGGTTATAAACATGCAAAAAGATGACTTTTTAAATATTCACAGGAAAAAAAACAAAAAGAAGCACAAGAGACATACATAAAGTGATTATGATTTTTTTACTTGCATATTAAGTACATGATTAAGAAAGAGGACTCTTTATATTGTGTGAAATAAAATACGTCCATCTCATCTTTGATCCCTCATACTCTATTAGTGGGACATAGAAGTCACAGAGTCACTTTCTTCCACACATGAAGTCTAGCCCCCAGACATTCAGCCATGGCATCACATGACTTTTGAAAGCCACTTGAGTATGATAGGGGAGTGGGAGTAGTACAGACTTTTTGAAAAGCCAAGTTGAGAAGAAGAATTATCTCTCTCTCTCTCTCTCTCTCTCTCTCTCTCTCTCTCTCTCTCTCCCCGTCTCTCTGTCTCTCTGTCTCTCTGTCTCTCTCCCAATCTCTGAAGGAACAACTGCTTCTGAGTTTGCTTTCTTTGTTATCTTCTCTAGAGATTTCTGACAAGTCTCTGCTTGGAGATCTGCTGCATTGGAGGATTGCATTTTCACCTAAAGTTGGAAAGCTTCTTTCTTTACCTTTACTAATAAATGCTTGTGAATCTATTAATAAGGCTCCAGATTAATTTTTATTTATAACAAATTGGTGATCATAAAGGGATGGTGATGGACTTCCTCTTTCCTTCTCTTTCCTTCTTTTCCTTTCTCTGAGTTACTAGAATATATATATATATATTTTAGTAAGCTACTTCTGTGAAAAATATATATATATAATTTCTGGAGTTCTGGGTTTGGGAGACAAACTGCAGCTATCTAAGGACCAATGAGATCTCAATCTTGTATTTTTGAAATTGGATTATTAGCCAATGTGGGTTAGACAGTGGAAAGCTCATCTCTAGAGACTGAGAAATCAGCATTATTTGAGTGAAGAAATGATGACCTTCCTTTTTAGTTCCATTTTTTGCTTTAAATTAGTTAGTTATTAGGTTGGTTCATGTAGACCATGTGGTATCTTGAGGAGGAAGTTTAAGGTAGATTTTTAAAATGGGGCCTCATTAGGAACAAATTTAAAGTTAAGTTTTGAAGTATAACCTACAAGTCCTTCAGCAAGAAGTTTAGACAAAGGGAAATACTCCCATGACTCTGAAGATAATTCCTAAATACGTATCAAGAGAAATCCTATTGTATAAAATTTTTATTTCAGGGATGATAAGAATGTTCCCATAGAGTCATGAATGATGAGAAAGGAAGCAATTTATTTCTTTAAATCATGATCAAAACAGGTTTTGTCATGGCCTAGATGTGGTTCATTTGAATATAAGGCATCATTAAAAGAGTTAGAGATAGCTATAGGAGCAGATAACCCCAGGAAAATTTTTTACTAGTTTGTTTGGTGTTATTTTCTTGAACCTTCTACCAATCTAGGTCATCCAACCCACTCTGCTCCCCAAAACTTTATGTTGAACCTCTTCTAGTTTCTTAAGGTAAAAACTGGGGTTAACTTATATTTTATCTGGGTTCAGAAGGGTGAGTAGGAGACAGGAGTGGACAATAGGTTGGGACCTAACAAGCTGGGGAAATACAGTTAGAATGGACTTGGCAGTTGGAGGCCCAACTACCAACATGTATCCACCTAGACAGGCAGTCTGTGAAACAAACAAGTGAGTAGACTGACAATAGGTTTATAAACAGGGTTTAATTCAATGAACTATAGTCTGAATGAAGGGGAAGGGGCTTCTATTCTACCAGTCTATGGGCAAGCCTCAGGGTTAGGGAATGAACTTATCTGTGCTAAGCTAGAAACTATAGCAGGGCAGGACACAATGGAGATCAGGAAAGAAAGTGGGATCCTCACTGCTGAGTCCTGTCAAAATCCAGCAATGATACAATTCTCCCAGGTCTTCAGCCAATACTCCTTCAGTTGGCTAAGTCAGGGAGCTAAACCAAACTGAGCTGACCAGCAACCCAGGTTAGATTTTATAGTCTCAACCAAAACCTCCCACAGCCAGATGACTTTCCTCCTTTATCAGGATATCAGGATATAAACTCCACTTCCTCTGAGGTCTCCCAGGGGGTCAGTTCCAACTTGTCCCCGGCCACCATGGAGTCCATCTCAGAGAGAAAAACACAACTTCCTGCTTCCCCATTCTATTTAGAATACTCCAGCCCTGCTTGCTAAGCCTCCCAGCTAACTAATCTTTAAACATCTTATTAATTTATCTTACAAAAGGTTCAATATTATGACAAAAACTGTGCTTTATATCCTTCTGAAGGTAATCTGACTCTCAACATGGCATCTCTCCTTCTTCTTCCTTGCCACCAGACCCCTTCCTTCTGCCCCTGTCTCCACTCTTCCTGGGGTCTCTCCCCCCCCTTCTTCAGTTTCTCATTCTCTTCCTCTTCCTCTATCACCTCCCCTGTACCTTCCCCTCTATCCTTTGGTCCCTTCTCCTTCTGCTCTTTCTCTTCCTCCTTCCCTCTTTTCTTCTCCCTGTCTCCCCACTCCATGTGTCTTATGTTCCAACTTCAGACTTGGTAGTGGGTACAAAGGAAGTCCCAAACAAAGGCATATTTCCTTCCTACATGATCTTAGAGGAAATTTAATAACAATAAGAACTTGTGTTCTATTCAGCTACCATGATCTTTATAGATGGATTAAAAGGACTTTTTCCTTTGATATTGAATTGTTGCTTATGTTTAAGTGGTTTGAAAATATTTTAGGACATATAACCCAAAACAGATTGATGCAATGGATTTCATGTATGTTTTATTAACTGAAGGAGATAGACATATCATCCTTGCAGTCACTAATAATTCTCAAGATTAGAATGTAAGAAAAATGCCTTTAAAAGACCCCAAATAGGACCCAAATATAGCTGAGGACTGTACACAATTATGTGAAACCAGAGAAGCTTTATTAATGGGTATGAAGTCTTGTTTCTCAAGACCGGAGAATGGCAAATGAATGACCAACCTGCTTTTATGATAGGATTGTAGAATTAGGAGCTAAATATCTTACTCTTAATTCCTCAGAACAGACAGATTCTTGATTATAAGAAACATGTTGTAATTCCCTCTTCCCCTCTGCCTCATAAATTAGAGTATTTTCAAAACTGTCTAGACTGGTCTAGTATGGACATAGAACAGTTGAAGAGAACAACAATATATTTGAAGGCTATAAGAGGAAGGAATGGGAAAGAGATGAAAAGGAAGTTTTGAATAAGAAAAGACTGAGCAAGGAAAATAAGGCAGTCATTTTAGCTCTTATCTTGACAGATACAACTGAAAATATCATATCCCCTTTAAGAAACATGGCAAAAACAGTAGTGGAAAAAGGATCAATATAATTCTATTTCTGTGGTAAGCAAGGCTGTGTACCTATGAATTGTAGGAAAAAGGAAAAAAAGGAATAGAAGCTGGACAAATAATAATATTAATATTAATGATAATGATAATAATAATAATAGACTCTCAAATACAGTTAGTAATTCTACTGGGGCAAATTATAACTTAAACCATAGCACCCAACAGGAAACTTATAATTAGTGTTGGGGAAACTGCTAGAGGTCTTTATGATGGTGTGAAGGAGTGGAAGACATCTTGGAGTCTGGAGATAAGGCCTCCTTCTTCTCAGACCCTGATGTTTTAATATCAATTATTCCAGTAATTTTAAATATTTTTAATATTTATCAATGTATTGTCATTAATCAAATTAATTAATTATTTAATTTTTGATTAGGCATCCACTCATTTATTTATTTATTATTAATGTATTCATTGATTTAGAAAAATTATTATTTAATATTTGTAAATGTTTAAATTTAATATTTTAATATCAATTATTCATCCCCCTAACAGAAAGTCTCATGTGACCCTTAGGATTGGGGAAGCTTAGCATGATTGTCTCCTAGACTATGGAACTTTTAGATCAGTTTTATTTAGTAAACCTGATTTTGAATGTAATTCTATTGGTTCTTTAAATGTGGTAGGTGAGTCAGGGAAGCCTCAAGATGTCTCTAAGCTTTCTCCTTGCATGATATCCATGGGCCCTCTATCAGTGGAACATTCATTGTTTTAATGCCTGATTTTCCTAAAAATCTATTAGGGAGAGATCTCTTATGTAGACTAATGGCCACTATATCAGGCTCCCAAGATGGATCTTTTTCCCTAAAAATGCCTGAGGGCTTTCTAACCTTGGTTCTAGTCCTGCTCCTTGATAGTCAAGAGGTGATAGCCCCTGCCTTTGGAATTCCTATAGATATTCCTGAGTCTCTGACGGCTACATCTTCTTTGGGTGTAGGTCTACTTAAGTCAGCTGTTACTGTTCAGATGACAACAAAAGGTGGCCCACCTCCTTCCATTCCTTAGTATCCTTTATCCCCTGGGCAGTGTTTCTGGGAACCAGTGGGCATCTTCTGAAGGGGTGAATACTCATTGAAAGGGTTCACAGCTTCTGAAGGTGTGAACTCTTAAAAGAATTCACAAGTTCCTGACTGTTTGAGTTACAAAAAAGGGTGGTATTCTCTAAGTATCTTGCTGGCTTCTCACCTAGCACTAAGTAGGGTGTGAATTCACTCCCTAAACTATTCCATTGATACACCCTTCTGTCTCTTAGCCAGTACCATATTCTTTTTATGACCACTTCTTTATACTACAGTTTAAGATCTGGTATTGCTAGGCCCCCATCCTTCACATTTTTTTTCAATATTTCCCTTGTGTAAGAGGAAAATTTAGGTATTTTATAGATATGTATTTAAAGTGTGGCCGCCAGTAATCAACAATTCAGGTTGATTCCGTAATTAAATCAGACCTAAGTCAGCATCGGGTTAAGGCACTTTATTTTACAATCAGGAAGGTAAAGGTATAGGAATAAAGAAAAAAGGAGAGGCTAGTCCAGGCCACAGGCCTGGACGGAGAGAGAAGGTTAAAAGGCTAAATAAATGAAGCTGCAAGCCTCAAGGCCTAGCAACCAGATAGGCTAGTGCCTACTTAAGGCAGAGTTTGGAAGCTGCCTAGGTAGGCCAAGGAAGTCAGCCTAACTTACCCACATGACCATTCAGAGTAGAAGCTGCCTGAGGTCTCCTCCAAGATCCTTCAGCACCACGTTCAAGGCGGGAACTCCCCCACAGGAAGTAACCAACATACTTAAAGAGACAGTGTCTTTCTTCACTTCCCGTGGGTCCACCTCTAATTCAAGTGGAAAAACGGCAGTCTCTACATTGATTTGGACTGCCCAAAGGGCAGTCCCTTGTTTTTGATTTTTTACTTATTGTCACATGTGGGTAACTTGTCTCCCCTCCCCACTAAGGGAGGTAGGAGTTAAGTCATTTCTATGCCTAGGTTGAGTAGGGTTTTGACTATGAATTGGCAGATATTAATTCCATTTACACACTTGATATTCTTGATCTTTTGTTCTTCCAGATGAACTTTGTTATACTTTTTTCTCATTCTATCAAATATTTGTTTAATAGTTTGATAGTCATGACCCGGAATAAGTAGATTAATTTGGATAGGACTGTCATTTTTATTATGTCAACTCATCCTAACCATGAGTAATTAATGTTTTTCCAATTATTTAGATCCAGTTTTAATTGTGTGAAAAGTATTTTGTAGTCTTGTTCATTTAATACCTGTGTTTTTCTTGGCAGATAGATTCCTGAATATTTTATATTGTCTAGAGTGATTTTAAGTGGAGTTTCACTTTCTAACTCTTGCTGTTTATTTTTGTTTGGAATATATTGAAATCCTGTTGATTTATGTGGGTTTATTTTGTATCCTACAACTTTGGTAAAGTTGTTAATTTTTTCCACTAGCTTTTTAGTTGATTATCTAGGTTTCTTTAAATATACCATCATATCATATACAAAGAGCGATAGTTTAGTTTTCTCATTGCCTACTTCAATACCCTCAATTTTTACTTCTTCTGTAATTACTATCATTAGTGTTTCTAGTACAATATAAAATAATAGAGGTAATAGTGGGAATCTTTGCTTCACTCCTGATCTTGTTGGGAAGGCTTCTAACATGTCCCCATTGCAGATGATATTTGCTGATGTTGTTAGGGTCTGAATGGATTGCCACCCAAGGAGCACACGGAGACAATGCAATCCAAGCAAAGGGAAGTCTTTATTTCTAGTTTGCTCTAGGGGAGCTCAGCAAGAGATTTCTGGGAGGACATAGTCAGAGTAAAGATTATATATGTTTGGGGTGGCAGGAAACTCAGGGGGTGGTGGGAAAGGTGGTGGGTATCGGCAGACTCAGGGGCACCCTGTAGTTCTTGAAGTAGCCTTTGTAGTTAGTGGTTTTGGGCTGTCTTCCCAAGCATGTAGGGTCTTTATGCTACATTTGGGAGCCTAATAACACCCTATTGTTAGTGACCATGGATTTCTCTAAGACATCCTGACCTGTTAGTAACTTTAGGTTTCTCAGAGCCATCCTGATAGGGGAGTCCCTAGCTTGTGTTTGCTTGTGGTTGCTTAGTTTCTGTGTCATAACTTTGGGGTTCTACAATGGTTTTAAATATATACTGTTTATTATTTTGATGAATAGCCTTTCTTTTCCTATACTTTCTAGTGTTTTTAATGGGAATGGGTGTTGTATTTTGTCAAATTCTTTTTCTGCGTCTTTTGTGATAATCATGTGATTTCTGTTGGTCTGATTATAGATATGGTCAATTATGTGGATGGTTTTTCTAATATTAAAACAGTCTTGTATTCCTGGTATAAATCCCACCTGGTTATAGTGAATAATTTTTGTGATGACTAGCTGTAGTTTATTTGCTAGTATTTTATTTATGATTTTTGCATCTACATTCATTAAGGAGTTTAGTGCTTAGTTTTCTTTCTCTGGTTTTGGTCTGCCTGGCTTTGGAATCAGTACCATATTTGGGTCATAAAAAGAATTTGGTAAGACTCTATTTTTGCTTATTTTTTTCAAATATTTTATATAGTATTGGGATTAGCTGTTCCTTAAATATTTGACAGAATTCACTTGTGACTTCATCTGGACCTGGGGACTTTTTCTTAGGTTGTCCCTGGATGGTTAGTTCAATTTCATTCTCTTAATCCAGGCAATTTATATTTTTGTATATATTCACCCATTTCACTTCATTAGTCATATTTTTTTGCCATATAATTGGGCAAAATAATTCTTAATAATTATTTTAGTTTTGTCTTCTTTAGAGATGAGACCACCTTTTCCCTCTTTGATGCTGTTAATTTGATTCTCTTCTTTCTTTTTTAACTTAGGTTAACTAGTACTTTATCTATTTTATTTGTTTTTTTCAAAGTACCAGCTCCCAGGCTTATATATTATTTCAATAGTTCTTTTACTTTCAATTTTATTATTTTCTCTTTTAATTTTTAGGATTTCCAACTTGTTTTTTTTCTGGGGTTTTTTATTTTAATTTAATTTTTTAATTTATCTATTTAGAATATTTTTCCATAGTTACATGATTCATGATTTTTCCCACTCCTCTTCCCTTCTTACTGCCATAGCTAACTAATTCCCCTAGGTAATATATGTATCATTGTTTGAAACCTTTTTTATATTATTATATTTGAAATAGAGTGTTCTTTTAACAACAAAACCCCAATCATATCCCCATTGAACCACGTGATTAATTGTATGTTTTTCTTCTGCTTTTCTACTTCCACAATTCTTTCTCTGGATGTTGTAAGGGGTAAAAAGGGGTTTTGGTTGGGTGAATGTTAAAAGGTTTGGTCACCAGGGAATTGAATAATTGTCAATCCCCAATTAAAGAATAACCTCAAGTCAAAATGACTTTCATGGAAGTTAATTTACAAATGAGAAGGGAATGAGAAAGTTAGAAAATTAGAGAGAAAATAAGATAGGATTAATAATCTAGCACACTGAATAATTTGCTCCAGCCCCTGGCACAATCCAGGTAGATTTAACTAATCCTTAATCAGAGAAGGCTGAACCAAGAGTCCCTGAGGCCCAAGGACTGGGGATGAATGAAGCAAAAGCTTCAGTCTCTGGTCCTCTCTTGAAAGGAGAGTTCCTTCACAAAATCCAGGAATATTTAGTCTTTACACTCACCACGGGTAATTCCAAGGGAGAGATTTAGAGCAGTTTTACCTAGTCCAAGATCTCAGCCAGTGCTCCTCTAGGTCCAAGTCACAAACAAGAAGAAGAGCTACAGGAAGTTGTCACTCTCTTAAGGGGCTTCTTTTGTATCACTTCCTGTGCCTTCCTCTTGGTTTATGTGTCCAATCACAACAGACACTTTTCTTAGGACTGCCCTGGAGGCAGTCAGTAAATTCTGATTCTTCACCCATTCTAGCACATGTGGGTCAATGAGGGATCCATATTGCTGAGAGGGGTTCAAGCTGCAGCATAGAATTCCATATTGCCCCCCAGAATTCTAAGAGAGGAGGCAGTTAGAGGCAGTTGGAGTCTTGGTATAAAAAATCAGGACACCTGGCTTGCAGGGTCTTGGGTCTTGCCTTCTACAGTTTCCCTGATCTTACAGTCACAGACCTCCCAACTTGTGAGTTAAGTGGAGTTTTTTGCACTATTGGTGATCAGATTTGAGAATGGGCAAAGTAGATTTAATCTCATTATCACAATATGGATAGCATTCTTTCTCCTAACTTCCTCTGGATTTTCCTGGATTATTGCATTGCTACTAGTACAAAAGTCCATTCCATTCCATTTTACCACAGTGTATCAGTCTCTGTGTAGAGAGTTCTTCTGGCTCTGCTCCTTTCACTCTGCATCAATTCCTGGAGTTCTTTCCAGTTCACATAGAAATCTTCTAGTTCATTATTCCTTTCAGCCAATTAATTTTAAATTTGCCTTTCCATGGACCCTTGTTGAGTATAATTTTTATCTTATTATGATCTGAAAAAGTTGAATTTATTATTCCTGCTTTTCTGCATTTGTTTGCAATATTTCTATGGCCTAGTACATGGTTGATCTTTGTATATGTACAACACACTGCTGAGAAGAAGATATATTCCTTTGTATCCCTGTTCAGTGTTTTCCAGATATCTATTAACTCTAATTTTTCTAACATTTCATTCACTTTCTTAACTTCTTTCTTATTTTTTTTTGATTTATATAGTTCTGATAAGAGAAGTTTGAGATCCTTCACCAGTAAGTATGGTCTTACTGTTTATTTCCTCCTTAAGCTCCTTTAACTTTTCCTTTAGAAATCTAAATACTATACCATTTTGTGAATAAATGTTTAGTAATGATATTACTTCATTACTTATAGTCCCCTTTAGAAAAATGTAATTTCCTTCCTTATCTCTTTTTAAACAGATCAATTTCTACTTTAGCTTTGTCTTGTATCATAATTGCTACTCCTGCTTTTTTTTCACTTTATACGATCCATAATAAATTCTGCTCCAGCCTTTTACCTTGAATCTGTGTATATCACCCTCCCTCAAATGTGTTTCCTGTAAACAACATATAGTAGGATACTGGTATTTAACCCATTCTATCAGCTTCTGTTTAATGGCTGAGTTCATCCCATTGGCATTCAGCATCATGATTGCTGTGTATTGCCCTCCATCATATTATCCCCATTATATCCTGCTCTATTCCCTTTCACTCTGCTCCTCTTCACAAATATTTTGCTTTTTATTGCCCCACCCACTTCCCTCTCCCTCCAAATATCTCTCCCTTTCCTTGTCTTATTCCCTTTCTACTTCTCTGTAAGGTAAGATAGTATTGTATACCCCACTGATTATACTTGTTTTTCCCTCTCTGTGCCAGTTACAATAAAAATAATGTTTAAGCATTGCCTATAGCCACCCTTATCCTCCTTTCTCTAAAATGATTTTTCATGACTTTTTATATTATATAATTTGTCCAGTTTTACCTTTCCCTTCCTTTTTTTCTCAGTGCAACCCTCTTTCAGCCCTTGATTTTTTACCTATTATTCATAAGCATACATAGCATATATATGTGTATATATGTCATTTCATATCATCATATTTATATATGCATCATATCATATTATTATCTACATCATATGATCATAATCAGCTTATTTCTCCACCCTTTCTGAGTACATTCCTTGTATCTTGTCTACTACTAAGAGGAATTTTTGAAAGTTATAGATATCCCTTTCCCATGGAGACATATAAGCATTTGAACTTTAAATTTTCCTCTTTCTTATTTACCATTTTGTGCTTCTTTTTTGTCTCATGTTTGTATTTCAAATTTTTTGTTTTGGTTTGTCTTATTCCTCAGTAATGTTTGCAAATCTTCTATCTTATTGGATGTCTAATTTCCCCCCCTGGAAGAATATACTCAGTTTTACTAGCTAGGTAACTTTTGTTTGTAAACCCAAATTTTTCACCTTCCTGAATATCATATTCCATGCTTGTCAATCCTCTAATGTAGAAGCTGCTATGTCCTGTTTGATCCTGATTGTAGCTCAATGTTATTTGGATTATTTCTTTCTGACTGCTTGAAGAATTTTCTTCTTAGCTTGGTGGCTCTTGAATTTATCTGTTACATCCCTGGAAGTTATTACTTGAAGATTTCTTCAAGTAGGTGATCTGTGACTTCTTTCCATTTCAATTTTATTTTCTTCTTCAAGGATCTCTGAGTAGTTTTCCTTAAAAATTTCTCTTAACATGATGGCCAAGGTTTTTTCTTGATCATGGCTTTCTAGTAGTCCAATAATTCTCAAATTATTTCTCCTAGATCTATTTTCTAGGTCTTTTGTTTTTTTCAGTAAGATATTTCATGATTTCTTCTATTTTTTTTCCCGTTCCTTTGATTGTGCTTTATTGTTTCTTGGTCTCTCATGAAATCATTAGTTTCTAGAGGGTCAGTTCTGATTTTTAGGACCTGATTTTCCTGTCGATTTTTGGTTCTCCTTTTTCAATTGACCCATTTCTTCTTACATTATTTTAATTTCTTCTTGCATCACTTTCCTTTCTCCTTGCATCACTTTCATTTCTTTTTCTCGCTTTTCATTTCCTCTCTTAATTGGTTTTTGAAGTATTTTTGAGCTCTTCCAGAATCTGTGTCCAAACCACATTTTTTTTGACTTTGTGACTGTTTCCTTTGCTTTCACTGTCACCTTCTGTGTCCTTACCTTGCTCTTTGTCTCCATAAAAATTCTTTAAAGTTAGGTACTTTTTTTGGTGTTTGACCATGTTCTCTATCTAATAATAAGTAGGCTCTGTTTTCTGAGAATTTGGGGTACCCTATTAAAATTTAGTCCTTCCTTAGTGCTATTTTCAGCTTATTTTCTAGGTATTTGCCAGTTTTAGTTCTTGGAGGATGATGTTATGGTCTGAGGACTGAGAGTTCTGAGAGCCCTCTTCTCCTGTTGATTCAATTGACCCTTGAGTTGCTGATAGTTTAAAGACTTGCCTCAGGTTTGGGCATGAGCTTTTGATCTCACTCAGAATTTGATCAGCTCAGGGGCTGATTTAGGCACAAGTTTTTGGTTTCATTGTGTACTTGATCTAATCAGGCACAACCTTTATTGCCTTATCCTGGAGCTCTGCTCTTAGCTTTAGACAAAAAGGTCTGCCCCCTGCCCCTGCCCTTAGTACTATAAGCCACCCTATACTGTGTTATGTCCCCATTACAAGGTTAGACTGGAGTTCCTGGCTTCTCTCTGGGCCCACACAGATCAGCCTACTTCAACCCAGACTGTCCTGGGATAGAAATCCTACTTCTCCACAGGTTTGAAATTTCAAGAGGTATGTGTTGGCTTGTACCACTTTTTGCACAGGCAGGATTTCAGGATCTGAATATTGGCTTAAGCTTAGGTTCAGAACATGGGAATGCAGATGTGGGGTGGGAGGTTGTGGCTTGCTCTTGGCTTGCTCTTCCCTCCTTGCTAAAGTCTCTTGCTGGCTCTGCTCTCCTCTCACTCCAGTGCCACAGATGTTTTTTGCCTACATTTTGTGTTTTTCTTTTCTTGAAAATTATTTCACTCTGCCTCCTTGTTGGTTCTTTTACTCTTGTATTCATTTTGTGGTGATATTTTAATCTTGGTCAGAGAAGGTGCTTGTGCTGACATGATGGAGCTGTTCTTGTTAACTTTGTCATTTTGGCTCCCCATTATATAGTCTTGTTGTGTACAGCATTCTCCTGGTTCTGTTCACTTCACTTATAAATTTTTTTTGTGATCATCTTGTATGTTATTTCTTATGGCACAATTGTATCCCATTATAATCATATACAATTACCTGTTCAGACATTCACCAATTGATGGACATCTCTTCAGCTCCAATTATTTCCCACCACAAAAATAGCTGCTATAAATAATTTTTGTAGAAGTTGGTCCTTTCCCCCATCTTTGCTCTCTTTCTGATACAGAACCAATAGTGGTATTGGTGAGTTATACCCTTTGAACTCTTACTAAAATTCTTCTCCATCTCTTGCTTATCACCCCTCAATTTTTTCTTTTCTTCTTTTTTTCACAGAGAAGAGATATTTTGAATAAAATTTTATGAGAATTGAATTTTCTAAATTGATTTTTATTATATATCTAGTACCTACCACCACAACCAACAAAAAAACAAAACAAAAACAAATTAAAAGTATGTGCAAAACCACAAACTCCAGATTGTTAACAATCTGTTCAAAATTTGAAAATAATATTTATATGTTCATATAAAGATCTTCTGCTTTTGAGTTCCCTTTGAATTTGTTTTATTTGGATACTTATTTCTCTTGATTTTATGACTTTTTAAAATGTAATCAGTATATATTATTCTTATTCTCTTTTCTTCTGTCTTAATCTCTTTATATGTAAACCCTAAGTTTTTATATTTACATTTGTAATTTCTACAACACATTACATTCAAATATCACAATCTATTCAGCCATTTATCACATTCATTGTATTTGTATTATTTCCAGTTATTTTGTCATAACAAAGTTTCAGTTAATATTTCCATACATACTCAGATTTTTACCTTCTCATTGATGCATTTAGGGCCTAAACCTAGTAATGGAATCCCTAGGATATTGAGTATGAATAGTTTACAACTCTTAAGGTATAATTCCATCTTGTTTTTTAAAAAAGTGAATTCATAAATGTTTGTAAGCAATGTATTATCAGATCTGTTTCTCCATGTTCCTATCAGCATTTAATTTGGTCACTTTAGCACATCTGGTTCCCAGTTAACATACATTACCAGGAACATATTTAACTCAGTTGGGATTTAGGCAGCACACACAATCTGTTGCCAAGACCATAATTCTTTCAAAACATGTCTTTCCAGCTTGGTCATATCCAGTAGAAATTTTGTTCTAGTACTTCAATTCATACTATTATTTCCTTTAAGATTAAATCCTTCTTTTAAAACCTTGTTTTCTCCCTTTTTTAGGGGAAAGAGACTATTGTTTTATAATCAGTGTAGTCTATTAAAAGAAGTCTTTTTTAAAATTTCATTTTCCCCCTTATTACATGTAAAATTTCTAAAATTAATAAAAAAGAATTTTGAGTCTCAAATTCTCTCTCCCTCTTCTCCCCTCCTAATATGATAAGGAATCTGATATAGATTTTATATGTGAAATAATGCAAAACATTTTCCCATATTAATTCTTTTCTGGAAGCAAATAAACAAGTAAAATCAAGAAAAAAGTGAAAAAGTTTCTTTTGTTCTTGATTCAGATACCATTAGTTCTTCCTCTGGAAGAAGATGGCATTTTTTCCCATGAGTCCTTTTGGGATTGTTTTGGATTGTTGTATTGATGAGAATAGCTAAGTTATTCACAATTGTTCATTTTACATCATTGCTGTTACTGTGTGCAATGTTCTTCTGGTTCTGCTTACTTCATTCTGCTTCATTTCATATAAGTTTTTCCAAGGTTTTTCTGAGCTTCCTGTGGTTATCATTTCTTAGAGCATAATAATATTTCATTGCAATCATATAATATAACTTACTCAGCCATTCCCCAATTTATGGGAATAACCTCATTTTCTAATTCTTTGCCCTAACAAAAAGAGTTGCTTAAAATTTTCTTGTACATATAGGTCCTTTCCCCACCCCCTCCTTTTTTAAAAAATATCTTTGGGATACAAATCTAGTAATTCTATTTCTGTGTCAAAGAATATATATATTTAATAAACATTTGGGAATGGTTTAAAGTTGCTCTCCAGAAAGGTTTAATTAGTTCTCAACTCTCCCAAGGATGCATTAGTGTCTCAATTTTCCCACATCCTCTTCAAGTTATCTGATTTTCTTTTTCCATAATAATAATAAATCTGTTCAATGCAGGGTAGTAGCTTAGTGTTATTTTAATTTTCATTTCCCTAATTAATAGAGATTTAGATACTTTTTTGACATGAGCACAGAGAGTTTTAATTATTTTGTCTGAGAACTGCCTGTTTTAGGACTTACAATAATTATCTATCCATGTAGGTGTGCAAAGAGTTTAATCTTATGTAATGTCTTTTGATTTTACTATTCTGTATATCTTTGTATGACTCTCTTGAATCATACATTTGAAATTCAAATTTTCTATTCATTTTTGTTTTCATCAGCAATGTTTGAATGTCCTCTATTTCCTTGATTCCCATTTCCCCCCTGAAGAATTGTATTCAGATTCACGGGCTAAGTGATATTTCTTTGAAATTGTAGTTCTTTTGTCCTGTGGAATATTATATTTCAGGCCCTCCAATTCTTTAATGTAGAAGCTTCTAAATCTTGTTTTGTTCTTATATAGCTCCATGATATTTGAATTGTTTATTTTTGGCTACTTGTAATATTTCTTCCTTGACCTAGGAGTTCTTAAATTTGGTTATAATATTCCCAAGAATTATTCTTTTGGAATCTCTTTCATGAGGTGATTCTTTCAATTTTGACTTTGTCTTCTAGTCCTAGAATATTAAGGTAGTTTTCTATGATAATTTCTTGAAATATAATATCTAAGTTCTTTTTCTGATCATGGCTCATTTTTTCAATCATATATTTCACATTTTCTTCTATTTTTTAATTCTTTTCAATTTGTTTGATTTTTTTGGTATCTCAATGAATCATTAGCTTCCACTTGCCCAATTCTAGTTTTTTAAGGCATAATTTTCTTAAGTGAGTTTTTAAATCTTAATTTTTTTTTTACATTTGGTATTTGTAACTGTACAATTGTGTAATACATTGTAGCATTTAAATTTTACATTTAAATTTTACATTTTAAATTTTAAAGAGTTCTTTTCCCCAGTGAAATTTTGTATTTCTTTTCACATATGGTCAATTTTGCCTTTTAAGGAGTTCCTCTCTTCATTGAATTTTCTTATATTTTTTTCCATTTGGCTAATTCTGCTTTTTAAGCATTTCTCTACAGAGCAACATTATAACCTTAAAAGATTTATTTTCTTTACTTTAGTCTGATAATGAAAAATATTTTGTTTGACTGTCCCACTAGAGTCCCTTTATTCCAGTGTATGTATCTACAAATTGATGTACAGAATTAGTGAGCACTCATTAATTTACACATGGTATTTAAGAGCTGTTTTACCTCACCCACATAAGATCCTACATTGAGAAATTAAGTTAAAATACAAACTTCAATAATATCAGAGACTTCCTTTTACCTGGACTTTTTTTGGAGTTGCATTACCATGCTCAAGAAATTCAAATGGTGAAAGCCAGAAATACTACTTTGCTGTTTTAACTATGCTGTTTTTTTTTAAACAATTAGTCTATTCTCTTTTCTGAGTTTTTTTTTTCTCAGCAATTTTTTGGATCCCCTTTACCAAGCTGTTTACACTTTTTCTTGATTTTCTTGTTCCACTCTCATTTATTTTTCTAATTTTACTTTTGTCTCTCTTATTTGATTTTAAAAATCCTATTTGAGGTCCTTCATTAATTTTTTTCTTGAAAGAAATCCATATATTTCTTGGAGGCATTAAATTCAGCAATATTGACTTATTATCTTCTGAGTTTACATTTTGGTCTCCTTTGTCACCAAAATTGATTTCTATGTAGAATTTCTTTTTTGTTTTTTTTTTATCTTTTCCCATCCTTTTTCTTTTCTTTTAATTTAGAAATCTGCTGAAGTTGGACTCTGTAACTGTAATGAAAGAGGCACTGTTTCAAGCTTCAGGTTTTTTGTGTAGCTCCTTTCAGAGCTAATTCTGAGCATCTATAAGTTTTCAATTCTTCCAAAGGGGCATGATGTAGGCATTGTATTTAGTGCTTTCATAACTTGTGCTCTGGTGTGAGAGCAACCACAAGCACTCCTTTCCACCCAGGAAATATGACCAGAGTCCTCTGTCCCCTGTGGCCATAACTGCTGATATGTGCTTGTACTAAAACCTCCTCATCTTGAAACTATAACCCAGGACTGTGATTTTGATCTGTGAATAGACAATGCAACAAGATTTTCATATCCAGGATCAACAAAGGGACACCTTCAATCTGTTTCTAAGCAGTTGTCCAACCTCTCTTACCATGTGTGGATGACAGTTTCTAGAACATTTGCTGTTGATTCAGCTACCCAAAAGGCCTATTGCCCAAGTGAGCCCTACCTTGACAGGCTGCTTTGAGCTCCATTTCCATGTTTTAGACCTATCATGTCATCCTTATAAGTTGTTTGTGGCTGAAAAATGATCTCATCTCATCTTTTTTATGGTTTATGCTGCTCCAGAATTTGTTTTCAGGTTTTCTATTATAATTTTGTAGTGTAATTAGGTAGAGGTAAGGTAGGTCTTTGCTCCTTCACCATCTTGGCTTCTCCTTCAACCCCCACCTAATTAAAAGTAGAAGTCATTAAATGGAACCTGGACAACCACTTAATTCGTGACTTATGAAGGAACTGGAGTAAATAATGTATAAGACTTCTTTCATTCTGGTTATTCTTTTATTTTATGCCTTGCCAGGTAGTTTGTAATTTCCAAAATGAATTTACTTATATAAGGGTTAAATTAGGAGTTTTGACAAAACAAGAGAGCAGCTCTTACTAACCTATGTTTTAATGAGACTATAGTAGAGTTGTAAATTAATATTATTACTTTAAGCAAGAGAAAAGAAAACTTTTTGCAGCTTTTAACAATTAACAATTTTGTTTTATTAAAATAGAGATAGTAAAAGAATATAGTAAAAGAGAGAAATATAGGAAAGAAGTACAGAAAGAAATTTCCTAATACTTAACTAGCTTTCCTATAACTACCTATAATTGCCTGGAACTGCCTATAACTGCCTTTAGAGAAAATCTAGCTGATCACCCTTCAGCTCAGCTCAGCAAGCAGAATACATATATATCTCCCAACCAACAACTAACAACCAACAACCAACCAACATCTAATCACCAACCCACACCACTAGCATCCAAATTCCAATGACCAACTACCAAGTACCAACCACCTCCCAACCCAATAAAGGTCAAAAAGTCAAAAGCCCCTCTCATTCCTCATGCTGGCCTTCTTACCTCACTTCCTATCTCTCTGGTTTCTACTTCCTTTCTCTGTTGGCTAGTTTATCTTTACACATCTCTATGGTAAAAGACCTCCTGGCCCCCAGTTAAATTAGAAGAAAGGGATTAAGAATTCCCTTTTACCTTTAGCATCTTAAATGAATTTCATTTGTTAATAAATGTTTTAGGAAAGATAAAGGTATTTGTAATGAAGATGGAAAGCTACATGAATATATTACAAAGATTGGAGGCTTTAAAATAATCATGGATCCAAATCAACTAAACCAAACTAGGAATCATTGATTTCTTTTATGTAATCAAAATTGTTCTATATGCCCCATTATCCTTTTGCCACTCTCCAAGGTTTTGTTCTTTATAAAAAAAATCAGAAAAAATACAATCTCCTCATGCTTCCACATTAACATAGACAAATATATTCCCAGCATCTGTATATCTTATTTAAGGAAAATTGAAAGTTAAGATTTAGAAAAATATACAGAATTAAATTTAAATCTGTCAGGGTTTTATATTTTATTATACTAAGAATACACAATATTTTCTTAAAAAATTTACCACTGAAAGTACTATGTTATATTTCCAAGGAAATGTAATTTTGTTTTTCTTCAAAACTTTGATGAACATATGTTATAAAGTATTGTTCAACTTAAACAGATTATTTTCCTCTTAAGTGACAGCTGTGATTACTAATGTCATTTTCCAACTTCTGTCTCATTTGAATGTTGTAGCTTTCCTCAGACTTTTAAAAGAATGGACTCTAGGGAACTAGACGATACTTCACCAATGGAACATGAAAAATTTACTCACAATGGAATGCTTAGTTAATACACTTGAACTACTTAACAATACTTTATATATTCAATTCAAATTTTTTTTAGATTTTTATTTGGGGTGGAGAGAATAAAGGGAGGGAGGTGAGGAAATGCAGACATGTGTACTGAATTCTGAGTGTGGAAACTCCCTCAATTGTTTTAGATATAGAATTCCTTTGTATTTTATGGTCTTTGAAAATTGCTTAGGGGTACTGAAAAGATGAATGTGACTTGCTCCTGGTTACATTGTAAGTGTATGTCAGGAGCTATGACTCTAGTGTAAGGGATGAAAAGTGGTTTTGGTTGGGTGAATATTAAAAGGTTTGGTCACCAGGAAATTGAATAATTATCAATCCCCAGTTAAAGAATAACTTCCAGTCAAAATGACTTTTATGGAAGTTTATTTACAAATGAGAAGAGGAAGATAAAATAAGAAAATCAGATAGAGGATAGGGTAGGATAAGAAACCTAACACACTAAGCAATTTTGTTCCAGTCCCCTGGTTCAACCCAGGAAAATCTAATGAATCCTCATGTGGAGGAAGCTCAGCCTTGAACCTAAGGGCCAGAGGACCAGAGGTGAATAAAGCAGAAGCCTCAGTCACAGAATCTTTTTTGAAAGGGCAGTTGCTTTAGAGAAGTCCAAGAAGATTTAGTGTTTACACTCACCACGTGTAATTCCAAGGGAGAGATTAATAGCTTAGTCCGAGGTCTCAGGCAGTGGTCTGAGCTCCTCCAGGTCTTAGTCACCCACCACAAGAAGAAGTGAGGAGTCAAGAGCCTAGACCCCAGAAGTTCTTTCAATTTATCCAGGCCATTTCTTTCGTCACTTCCTGTGCCTCCCTTCCAGTTTACATGTCCAATCACAACAGACACTTTTCTTAAGACTACCTAGGGGACAGTGAGTCAATTCTGATTTGTCACCCATTCTTACACATGTGGGCCACAGACCTCCCCACCTGAGAGTTAAGTGGAGTTGTTTACACTTGTGATGATTAAATTTGAGAATGGGCAAGGTAGATTTAATCTCATTATCACACTAGCCAGATCTTCTTGATTGCAGGGTCAATCTCCTATTCTCTATACCACACTACTTCTCTCCATTTTTCATGTAACTCAAATTAAAAAAAAATACTAAGGTTTTCAGAGACCTCACAAGAGACTTTAGCCTGAATAAGGTCAGTAGATTAAATAACAAGTCAGATAATGGAAAGTGCCATTATCATTTGTCATACTGATAAAAATGAACTATCAAAATAACATCTTTCATAGATGAAATGCCAAATGAAATTTCCTCATTGTATATGAAATGTTCCTGATCCCTATCAAAAATCATGTAAGGAGATCAAATTCATGCAGCTTTTCATTAAGGCTACTTAGTTTATTTTTTCCCTTTATTGTTTAGAAATTGACTTTTTTTTTTCTAGTGGCAGTCTAAATGCTACATTTCTCACAGTCTTGGAATTTAGATCATAATAATCTATTATTAAAGGAGCTGCCCAGTGTTCTTTTTAAACACAATGTATAATTAATTGAAAAATATATATATATGACTTGAATGCAGACTCAGAACAATATTTCATCTCTCTTAAATATTTAAAAAATTTATATTTGAGGTTTTGCACTTTTCAAGTACTATAAGTGATTTTTGTTACTTTTTTGCATTTGCCATATGATATTATATATACATATATATTTTTTCTTTTTAATCTTACACTCTCATATCTACATATGAGTGTAAGACTAAAAATTACTATCTGATACTCCAAGTATTATATTTTTATAATAGTTATTAATATTAATTGAAGTAGAGGAAAGTGATAACCTTAGCAAAGAGAGAGTTCCTAAGCCTTGCATGTGGGAGAAGAGAGGGAGGGTAGTTTTACATACAATTTTATTCATACAGCATAAGAACTAACATGGGGACAAAGGGAACGGGATTCTGGGAGATGAATTCCAAGGGCACAAGTTTCTATTTATACATTTCCCCCTGTGATTCTTTGGGAGACTATTCTCCCCAAGGGATCATTTAAACATAAAAAACTTATAACTCTAAAGATTTTTTAACTAAAGGCATAAACAATATTTCAGTTTCTATAAGGAAATTACAATAACTTAAGGGATAAAAGGGAAATGGAAGAGAAAAAGAAGAAAATTTAATGATTGCTATATTTACAAAAACCAATTTGGGGGCAGTCCCCTTTGGCAAAAGAGTGTACGTTAAAAACAAATGCATTCAACCCTCCACAGTTCAATTCACCACATGCCAAAGTTCACTCTGGATCTTCTGGTGCAGTGTGTGGTTTCTGCAGGCAGCTTCATGGCACTTCTCCAAATAGTTCACTTTCTGGAATTGGGGAGGTTGCAAGTTTCTTATCCTAAAATTACTCCCAAAAGTATTTAAACTTTGCATTATAGGATAATAATACATTTCCCCATGATGAGGATGTTGACAAACACAAGGATCACATAGGAATACATGGCTGAGTTGAAGTATATGAATTGAATCAATTGTCAAAAGAAAATCAAAAATATAAAAATATCCAAATAAAAGAGAAAAAAAACTTCTGGATGAAATATAAACTATCAAAATCTTAGGTGTAAAAATTCTAAGTTAAGAAAAATAAACCTATAACAGGTCCTTGAATCAGGGCCCAATTAAACTGATTTATGTCACATAAACTTGTAGTAGCAATGATGTACTTACCCAATTAGCAGCCAAGACTATAGAAAGTTACCACACTATGAAAGAAAGAAAAGGGACTAGATTTTAACAGAAAATGTGAAATAGCATTCCCTGGTCTGATTTTACCTTTTCTCTCAGGGTTAGGGGAGCCAAGATGGCAGCCAAAATGAGGTGCTTGATAGAAGTGTGAGATGGGGAAGTCATGTGTCTAACATATATCAAACAGCCACAATCTCAAACCCCAAACAAGTTGAAATCCTCTTGTCTTAGCACAGAATCTCATCAATCCTACTGGGATTGGTTGGTCTCTTTGACTATGTGCTCAACTGACACTATACAGGTTCTTATGTGTTCCCTTGGCACTATGCAGTGGCTCTTTTTATGATCCCTTCTCCTGGAATCAGACAGAATCATTAAGCAAAGTCCCATAATATTTTAAACAATAAATAGCACTGTTTCTATAGTCTAAAGCTTTTGGGTATGCATTGACATGAGGGCTAATGAACATTTTAAACTTACTCTAGTGCAAAAATAAACAAAAATATCCCCTTAATATCAGTAACATGTACTTCAAAGTACAAAAAATGAGAGAAAAATAAAACTCAAATACTATATTGCACATTCAAAGGAAAAGAATAATTTTAAAAATGTTTTAAAAATCTAAAACATATAAAATACAGAAACAGAATGTCACATAGTGTAACAGAATATTATAGATTCAGTAATATATTAATTTAAAAACAAAATTATATCTTCAGTCAGCCAGTACAATAAAAATGTTAGAATATAGTCACTCATTATCAATAGAAGGTGCTCTTTTTACATGTAAGAAATGGATCCAAGGGTTCTTTTCTCTAATTTTGATAGCTGTTGGAGTGGCTAAGAGGACTTGGAATGGACCTTCTGAGGCAGGCTTAATTCCCCCAGAGTGCTGGAAGTTGTTTATGTATACCTTGTCACATGGGTACAAGTCATGGAGCAAGAAGTCTGCAGGTCCTGCTTGTACAGCAGCTGCAGATTCATGGAATTCTTGCAATTTGATTTGCAAATCTTCAATATATGAGGCAATGGAAGTATTTCCCCCTAGTAAGTATATGTATGCAGGAGAGAAAGGCTTAGCCTATATAGTGTTATATTGAATCTCTGGGAGCTTGAAGTTCATTCAATGATTGACAGATAAGTCAGTTGGATAGAATGTTCCCAGAGAGGCATGCAAAAGTCAGGAGGGGTTGGTTGAGAACCCTGAGGAGGAGTTCTGGGTCTTTTACCTGTCCTGAGGCTAGAGATTGGTGGATCCTACAAAAGTCATCTCTAATACAACAAAGAGTTCGTCTTGACTTTAGTCTTCATGATTATCAACCTGGAGATAAAGTATATATTAGAAACTTCACAAGAAAATCAGTATTACAACCAAGATGGTTAGGTCCTCATGAAATAATCTTGGTAACAAAGACATCTCAAATAGTGAGATGTGTAGAAATCCTCTGGACCTGCTTCTAAGATGAAATAGGACCAGAGGGAGAATTTCAAGCCATTTCAAATGAATCTCAGTACACAATTTGCCAGTCATAGTTTTAAGATCTCTAATCATTCTTTTAAGTTGGCTTGAGCTCTGGGGGTGGCATGGTACATGGAATTTAGGAATTATCCTCAAACAAGAATAAATCTGAGACAAAATGGAATTGGTAAAATGAGTTCTTCTGTCTGAATAATCTTTGCTGGTAGGTCGAAACTAGGAATAACCTCTTTTAAAAGCACCTTGGCAATAAAAGCCACTGTGTAAATAGTAGGAAATGCTTCAGGCCATTTGATCAGCTAACCTACTAATACTAGACAAAATGTATACTGTCCAGCTTTTGGAATAGTGGTAAAATCAATTTGTAGGTGCTCAAAAGGTATGTAAGTCAGAGGATACCCACTGAAAGCTTTACCACAAAAGGAGTGCTGACTAAATGCTTGGCAGGTAGTGCAGGATGTACACACTTTAGAAGCTATGGTAGGGGGCAGCTGGGTAGCTCAGTGGATTGAGAATCAGGCCTAGAGACGGGAGGTCCTAGGTTCAAATCCAGCCTCAGACACTTCCCAGCTGTGTGACCCTGGGCAAGTCACTTGACCTCCATTGCCCACCCTTACCACTCTTCCATCTATGAGCCAATACACAGAAGTTAAGGACTTAAAAAAATTAAAAATAAACTTCTAGAGAGTAGAGGTTTTCCTTCAGATGATACCCATACTCCATCAATTTTGTTTTAAATTTATCCTTTCATTTTTCGATTCCTTTGTCCTTATAAGAAAGGGCAAATTTAAGTCATCATTAATTGTCAATGGTAAAATTAACTCAGTCCCTTCTAAGACCTCTTGCTTTGTAGAAGTATCTGCCTGTCATTCCACCTAGAGAGAGGGTCAGTGCCACCTGTATGGGCAGGGCAATGAACTACAGCTAGGGCATCAGGGAGCTGATGGGTAGAAAGAACTTCATTAATAATTTCTGCATTTGCTATACATTTTCCAGCTGATGTTAAAAATCCCCTTTGAAGTCAAAGCATGCCCAATGATAACATATTCTAAATTCATATCTAGAGTCTGTGTAAATTGTTGCCTTCTTACCTTTTGCAATTATACAGGCATATTTTAGAGCTATAAGTTCTGCACTTTAATCACTTATATTTGAGGGCAGTGAAGCTGACCAAAGAGTGGCAAATTCTGTGACTACAGTAGCTCCTATGTAGTGTACACCATCCCTCATGAAAGAAGAAACATCAGTGAATAATATCAAATCTGTATTGTTTAAAGAAGTGTCCAGTAGGTCATTTTGAGGTTTTTCAGCCATGGACACTAAGGATTCACAACTGTGCAAAGGTTCTCCTAAAACTGGTAATTAAGGAAGCAAGGTTGCAGGATTTAGAAGTATACAGCTTTCCAAGTTAATATTTTCATTACCTAACAAAGTTACCTCATACCTTGTAATTCTCTGATCATAAAATGCCTGTGTTCTATGTCTTAGCAACAATGCTTCAACTTCATGTGGGCACATTATGGTTAAAGAGCATCACAAGACTAAATCAGCAGCATTAGTTACTAATAAGCCAGTGGCAGCTATGCCTCTAAGACATGGTGGTGCTCTTGAAACTACTGGGTCGAGGTGGGCCAAATAATAAGCAACTGGGCACTGAGCAGGTGCCAAAGTTTGAGTTAAAACACCTGACACTACCTCTCTCTGTTCATATACATACAAAGAAAATGACTTTTTTGTAATCTTGGATGTCTAGAGCAGGGGCAGACAGGATAGCCTATTTTAATTTAGAAAAATCTGACAGGTGTTATGCTTCTAATTTAAGAAGTTCAGGGACTGAAATTTTTTAGTGCTATAAGGGGTTTAGTGATTTCCTCATAGCAAACAAAACCCTGTTGCTCCAAGAATTGCCCTCAACTATTTCTTAGTGGAGAGTGTGCTCAATTTTTGAATATTTTCAATGCACTTAGGGGAAATGGAGTGGGCACCAGCAGTTAAAAATAAACCCTAAATATTTCACTTTGTGGATACACCACTGAACTTTTGTTTTTGAGACCTTGTGACCTCTCTTATGTAGCTCTAAATGGAGATGTTTGCTATTTTCTTGGCATGCTGTGGCATTTGGTGAGGCCAAGAACAAATCATCCACATATTGAATTTAACATCTATGCTTAAATGTAATATTATCTATATCTTCACTCAAAAGTTGTGAGAGCAATGTAGGGCTGTCCATGAACCCTTGGGGCAGATGAGCCCAGGTCCATTGATAACATTTCCAAATGAAGGCAAATATATTCCTGGAATTCTCATGAATTTGTATTGAGAAGAATGCTGAGCACAAGTCTACTAAGGTAAAATATGTGACTATGCTAGGAATAGAGGAAATAATTGTATTTGAGTTTGTAACCACAGATGTGCCTTTATGATATGATTGTTCATAGCTCATAAATCTTGGATGAATCTATAGACAGTTTTTCAATAGGGGCCTAATTTTAGCTTTTTTACAGGTAGGATGGGTGTATTATATTCAGATTTGAATGGAAATCAAATTATTAAGCCTTATTCAATTAATGAATTTATCACTGAGGTAATTCTGTCAACTGCCTCTTTTGATAGAGAGTACTGAGGAATGGAAGGAGGTGTATCAGCTTTTGTTAGAGTTTGAATAGGAACAGCTGATTTAAGGAGACCAACAACAGAAGATGATGTGGCCCAAAGAGACTCAGATATATCAGCTGGGATTTCAAAAGAGGGAGACTCCTTCATCTCCTGAGTGTCTGAAAGAAATATAGGGAACAAATTTAAGAACTCTTCAGGCAAATCTAGTGACATAGAGCCATCTGGAGAGCAAGTTATTGTGGCTCTAAGCTTGCTTAAAAGATCCTTTCCTAGCAAATTTATAGGAGAGGTAGGCATTAGAAGGAAAGAATGTTTACTGATAAGAGTCCCAAGAAACCAATTGAGGGGAAAGCTTTGGGACATTTAGGGGCGGCCCTGATACTTCCAACACATTTAGTGAACCAATGGAATCACAATTAGAATCAGGTGTACTCATCAATACTGACCTGGAAGATCCATTGTTTAAGAGGGAATCATAATATGTGTTTTCAACTTTCAGGGTTTCATGAGGTTTGTCACTATGGGTGGCAGTGGTGGTGCAATGGATAGGGATAATTGGCATTAAAACATCAGGGTCTGAGAAATCAAAGATTTCACTCTTTGATTCCAGTACCCTTAACCCCTCCTCAAACCTTCATAAAGATCTTTGGAAATTACCTTGAAATCGTCTATGCTGAGGAGCAGTTTTACCCTGATTATATTGTGGACAAGCCCCATTTTAGATATATTGTCATTGGGAATTTTGGTGTGAGTTATTGTTTGCCTGATTTGGATTATCTTTTCTATAATTGTTATTATTTCTAAAGTTATTGTTTCTAATTGCTTGATTCTACTTCTTAAAATTCATCATTATGTGACCCCTTCTTGCACAGAAGTGACATGTAAATGATTAATATTTGGTTTCCCACAAAGGGGCAATGACCACTGCTTGACCTTCTTTCTCTCTTTTATTTTCCTTTTTCAATTCTTTCAGTTAAAGCTTTTATTTTTCTGCCTTAATGTCTCTACTAAGTCATTAGTCTCATCTTTTTTTGTCCATGGCCTTACAATACATAAACTGTGACTCTCCTCAATTCTACAAGGTCCATATTAGGCCAATTTGGGCAGTTTATCTTAAATAATCTTTGACCACTTTGCAAAAGTTATTTACAAACTGTCTCCTAATTTGCCTGACATCCTTCTCTTTGGAAAGGACAAGGTCTCTGTATCTGCCTCCCAGCTCAATATGTCTATCCATAAGTTGGGAGGAGTTTTATCATCTGATTGCTAAGACCCTCAAACTTGGTCCATGTGCCTGAGCTATCAGAACAATCTCTCATTGCTTTTATCAAAGCTTCTCTAGCACAGCATAGTTGTAAACAACAGGGATAGGGATAATTGGCATTAAAACATCAGGGTCTGAGAAATCAAAGATTTCACTCTTTGATTCCAGTACCCTTAACCCCTCCTCACACCTTCATAAAGATCTTTGGAAATTACCTTGAGATCCTCTATGCTGAGGAACAGTTTTACCCTGATTATATTGTGGACACTTGTTCCTTAATATCCCATTTAAAATCTTGCTCTGACTAGTGAACTGCATTCCTTCCCCAGGTTTTATTAACAAGATAAATAATTTTATTTTTCTCTCTTTCTGTCAAAAAGGGTGGGACCAAACTCTGTGGGATGCAGCCAAGACAATACTCAGGGAAATTTATATCCTTGAGTGCATATGTTAACAAATTAGGGAGGGCAGAGATTAACGAATTGGGCATGCAACTTAAAAAATTAAAAAGCAAGCAAATTAAAAATCGCCATATGAAAACTAAATTAGAAATAATAAAATCCAAGGGAGAAATTAATAAAATTGAAAGTAAAAGAACTATTGAATTAATAAATAAGAATAGAAGCTGGTATTTTGAAAAACAGACAAAATAGACAAAGTACTGGTCAATCTAATAAAAAAAGGAAAGAAGAAAACCAAATTGACAGTATCAAAGATGAAAAGGGAGACTTCACCTCTTATGAAGGGGAAATTAAGGCAATCATTAAAAACTATTTCTTCCAATTATATGGCAATAAATATAGCAATCTAGGAGATATGAATGAATATTAAAAAAAATACCAGTTGCCTAGATATACAGCAGAAGGAATAGAATACCTAAATAACCCCATATCAGAAAAAGAAATTGAACAAGCCATCAAAGAACTCCCTAAGAAAAAATTGCCAGGGCCTGATGGATTCACAAGTGAATTCTATCAGACATTCAAAGAGCAACTAATCCCAATACTATACAAATTATTTGATACGATAAGCAAAGAAGGAGTCCTATCAAATTCCTTTTATGACACAAATATGGTACTGATTCCAAAGCCAGGTAGATCAAAAACAGAGAAAGAAAACTACAGACCAATCTCCCTAATGAACATAGATGCAAAAATCTTAAATAGAATACTAGCAAAGAGACTCCAGCAAGTGACCAAGAGGATCATCCACCATGATCAGGTGGGATTTATAGCAGGAATGCAAAGATGGTTCAACAGTAGGAAAACCATCCACATAATTAACCATATCAACAATCTAACAAACAAAAATCACATGATTATCTCAATAGATGCTGAAAAAGCCTTTGACAAAATACAGCACCCATTCCTATTGAAAACCCTGAAAAGTATAGGAACAGAAGGACCCTTCCTAAAAATAATAAACAGTATATACCTAAAACCATCAACTAACATTATATGCAATGGGGATAAATTAGAAGCCTTCCCAATAAGACCAGGAGTGAAACAAGAATCCCATTATTACCTCTATTATTCAACATAGTACTAGAAACACTAGCAGTTGCAATTAGAGAAGAAAAAGAAATTGAAGGTATCAAAATAGGCAATGAGGAGACTAAGCTATCACTCTTTGCAGATGATATGATGGTCTACTTAAAAAATCCTAGAGAATCAACTAAGAAGCTTGTAGAAATAATCAACAACTCTAGTAAAGTTGCAGGATACAAAATAAATACACATAAATCATCAGCATTTCTATATATTTCCAACACATTAGAGCAGCAAGAGGTAGAAAGAGAAACACCATTTAAAATCAACCTAGACAATATAAAATACTTAGGAATCTATCTACCAAAACAAACACAGGATTTATATGAAAACAACTACCCATATTTATTCACCTCTTCAGCGCCATACCTAACAAACTACCAAAAAACTTTTTTACTGAATTAGGAAAAAACTATAAAAAAGTTCATCTGGAATAACAAAAGATCAAGAATATCAAGGGAAATAATAAAAAAAAATGTGAAGGAAAGGGGTCTAACAGTACCAGATATTAAACTGTACTATAAAGCAGATGTCATCAAAACAGTATGGTACTGGCTAAGAGACAGAAGGGAGGATTAGTGAAATAGACTCGGGGTAAGTGACATCAGCAAAACAGTGTATGATAAACCCAAACAGCCCAACTTTTGGAGAAAAATCCACTATTTGACAAAAACTTTTGGGAAATTTGGAAAACAATATGGGAGAGATTAGGTTTAGATCAACATCTCACACCCTACACCAAGCTAAATTCAGAATGGGTTAATGACTTGAATATAAAGAGGGAAACTATAAATAAATTGAGTGAACATAGAATAGTTTACTTGTCAGATCTCTGGGAAAGGAAAGATTTTAAAACCAAGCAAGAGTTAGAGAAAATTACAAAATGTAAAATAAATGATTTTGATTATATCGAACTAATAATCTTCTGTAGAAACAAAAAAAATGTAGCCAAAATCAGAAGGGAAACAACAAATTGGGAAAAAATATCTTCATAACAAAAAACTCTGACAGGGGTATATTTACTCAAATATACAAGGAATTAAACCAATTGTATTAAAAATCAAGCCATTCGGCTTCCGGGTTAAGATGGCGGCAGAGTAAGAAGCAGCTCTTAACCTCTCCTGACCGAAACATACAAAACTCCTCAAGGGGACATAAAAACAAGTCCAGACGAACGGAGGAACCCCACAACAGGGCACAGCGTGGAAGGTACGTGGAATCGAGACATTTCCAGGCTATAAAGGGCTCCCACTCAATCGCAGGCTGAGCAACCGCCCCACCCCCACCCCCTCCACACTCATCTATAGCTCCGAACCCAGCTAAAAAGAAATAGGGCAAGTTTGGGGCACCCATCGAGTCATCAGCAGCTCCGGGACCTGTTCCTGAGAGCAGCAAGACTTAGGACCCCATTAAGTCAAAAAAAAGCACGCGAAATCTGAGCGCGCGTGCTGGAGCAGGACGCTGGGTGCAGAGAGCAGGCTGAGTAGAGGCGTGGGTGGAGGCAGAACTAAGCCTAAGTGGGGAACCAGTGCAGACGGGTATACGACTGTGGAAGCAGCGCCCTGAGACTTGTAAAGAAACCTCCAGCAGAGGATCAAGCAAGAGGGCCCACCAGGGGGCTTGACCTTGGAAAAAACCAGAACTCAGACCTCAGGAGCCAATAGATTGCGAACAGACACTGAGCCCGAGGATAAAGCTGAGAAGCTGCTGGGCTAATGATGGCTACTCAGCATCAGGAGGTTCAGAAGAGAAAGAATAATAACAAAAAGAAGAAGTCTTTAACACTCGACAGCTTTTACACAGAGAAAATCCAGACAACCGAGCAAACAGAGGAGGAGAACAAACAAGCATCCGGACCCTCCTCAAATAAGGAAAATTCCTCACAAGCTATGGAAGAGTTCAAAACTGAGATTCTGAGGAAAATGGAAGAGATCTGGCAAGAAAATAACAGTTTAAAAGGTAGAATCTTGCAATTGGAAAGTGAGGCTCAGAAATCAAATGAACTGATAAGCAAATTGAACACCAGAAATGACAAGATTGAAAAGGAAAACCAGTCCCTAAAGGCTAGAATCGAGCAATTAGAAGCTAATGATCTCTCAAGACAAC
>NC_058133.1:374248818-374348881 GCF_016433145.1 Gracilinanus agilis | reverse complement strand
CTTCCTTCCTTCCTTCCTTCCTTCCTTCCTTCCTTCCTTCCTTCCTTCCTTCCTTCCTTCCTTCCTTCCTTCCTTCCTTCCTTCCTTCTTCCTTCCTTCCTACTGATCTTTCTTCCTTCCTCTATATATCACACTTTTATTCTCTTTCCTTATTACAAAAATGGTCAGGAACACCTGAATTAAAATGCAGTCTCAGAAACTGAAGAATATGACACAACACTCCAATAGCTTCACCGAGAAAATTCCAAATGTGGTCATGAAGAACATAACACACATCATTTTTTTTACTCTTTTGACCATTACATCTGGTCAGTTAATCAGCTCTCAACTTCAGGGTTGATCTTCCTAAAGTAATGTTTTCTTTTACTGCTAAATAGCACATAGTTTTGATTTCTATATTAATGTACATCACATTTCATCATATGTCTATAAGTTGATTATGTACCTCAATTCCATTTTTCTACTCCTCTGGTTTTTCCTTCATTTTAGGTTAAGTCATCATTCTTTGAGGGAAATTTCAGAGGCTAGTTCAAGAAGAAATAATTTATCAGTCATTATTCCTATGCTTTTTTCATTGTGTCTCCAACAGTTTCAAGTTAATATTTTGATGCATCAACTTTCTAATTTTTTTCTGTTTGCATTCTTTCCTGATTATTATATAGCTATTCATTGTTTGGATTAACTAAATGGATCTTTGGGGAAATGTGTTGAAGGTTTGTAAGACATCATTTGTAATATTAGAGTTCAAGAAAGCTGATGCAGTCATTGTTAGGAATATTAAAGAACAGTTTGTAAATTCTTGTTAAACTTTATTTTCCTTTAGAAAATAAATACTCAAAGAGGCATAAATATGTCACAGGATCAACCATGCTTAGGGTTTTGTTGATGTTATAAAATGATCTTGCCATTACTGCATGGTACACAACTTCTGCTGCATTATTAAGTTAGAAGAATAACATCAATCTTGATTTCTTTTCCACTTGGTCATATCTTCAGACCTTCAAACCTGAATGAAGAAGAAATCCCAGGTCTCTCCTCACTGTTTTGATATCTATCAAACCAACAACTTTGTCTCTGTCAATCCTCTCTTAATCCATATTATTTTTTAAAATTTAATTTAAATTTCACCCAATTACATGTAAAACGTTTCTAACATTTTAACAATAATTTTGAGTTTTGAATTCTTCTGTCTTCACCCCTCAAACCACCACTGAGATGGTAAGCAATCTGATATGGATTTTGTATATCCAGCCATGTAAAACATTTTCCCATATTAATCATTTGGTGGAAGGAAACTCAAACAAAAAATTAAGAAAGAAAGTGAAAAATGTTTGCTTTTGTTCTGAATTCAGACCCCATTAGTTCTTTCTCTGGAAGCAGAGAATGAATTCTTTGGATGGTTTTGGATCATTGTATTGTTGAGAATGGCTAAAGTTATTCACAATTCTGCATTGTATATTCTTCCTGTCACTGTATACATTGTTTTTCTGATTCTACTTACTTCACTCTGCTTCAATTTGTGTAAGTCTTACCAGGTTTTTCTGACCTCCTCCTGCTCATCATTTCTTATAGCCTAATAGTATTCCTTGACAATCATAAACCACCACTTATCCAGCTTGCTCATTAATTCCCCAATAAATGGATATAATTACACTTTCTAATTCTTTGCCCCCACAAAAAAGAGCTGTTTAAAATATTTTGTATAAGAAATTGGCATCTTTTCATTATTTAGTTTTAAATTATTATTATTTAAATTTGTTAAATATCATTCATATCTATATATTCCTTTGAAAGGACATCATTTAACGATATCCTCCAGGGCTCCTTTCTCATAATTTTTATCCATATATCCCATTTTCCCTTAGTTGCTGGGAAATATAGGGCTTATTTTGTGGGTTCTCAAACTGACTACAAATGTTTGCCAAAAAGAATGACAGAATGGTATTAATTAATCATGCTAAGTGCTTTCCAGTTCTACTGCTATAAATTAACTATGTGAATGTGGTTAGTTTGGGATCTGTTTCTTCAGTTATACATTAACAAGACTGGTCTAAATGTAATTCAGTGTAACTTTTCTGACAGAGAAATTTACAACCATAACCTTGGATTTAATTTTTGAAATTCTATTTTCAGACAGTCTTTAATGTCTTTTTTATAAACTGATTAATGCCGAATTATGTTTCAGCACAGAGGAACCATGCTTCTTTCCATTTTCCATTGTTCTATAATCTAGTACTCCATTTTACCAGAGTGTGGCTACTGTGCCTGCTCTAGATTCTTGGAGGCACAGGTGAGTGTTGAAAGGTAGACACCAAAGATGGATAAGGAGCCTTGAAAAGTGCTCAGCAAACCCTTATATCAGAGATACTAATTTTCCCTGGACATCTTATACACACTTGTACACCATATCAGTACTAAACCAGGTTGAGGTTAACTAACAGGGCTTCTAATCTTTTGGTGAGTAAGGGGATGTTTACCTTAGCCATATGAAGAATTCTCTCCCTTTTTCCTTCCTCCCCAGCAGAAGGGGCAGATGAGAACATTTTGCCTTCATAATTATTGAAGCAGACACTATAGAATGCTTAGAGCCTATTTAGACATTGAAGGAACCAAAGTCATCTATTGTTTCCTGAAGAATAACAAATAGTCTTCATTTTGTATTTCCATTGGATTTCAATGACTCAGAGAGAGATAGGGAGGTCTAAAAATTTGTGCATCTCTACCTGATTTAAATCCACTATATACTTGCATCAAAAAGCATCCCCAATGATGTCATTTTGGCCCTCTTTGATTAGGGAAGACTACACATATCAGTACTATATTCACATATGCTCAAAATACTTGTAATAGACAGCAGATAGAGATAAATAATGATTTATCTATAAGAAAATAAGTGTGCTTGTTTTTTTTTGTTTTTTATTTTTGTCATTAACCAGAAATTCTCTTTAGAAGACTAAAAGCAAGGAATTTTCAAGGGAAAATATTTGTTCTGATTTGGGAAAGTCTGTTGACAAGGCTTCAGTGCTCAAAACCACAAGGTTCTTTAATTATGATAATCACTAGGATCTATTACATAATGTTTATTTTAATATGCTGTATAGAAATTTAATTGGCTCAAGTACCTACATGCAGAGGGAAATATGGGCTACATACAAATACATGTTACTATTGCTTTGCAAATCCACTTCTTAAAAACAGGACAATGTTATTAATTTCAGGTTAGACAGGTATTTAAGGATCATTATCTAGATAACATTTAAAACTGAAAAGCTCCCTGACAGTTTTTTAAAAAGCCCCATAATTATTTTGGTGACTATTCTTGATGAAGTTTGAATGTGGCTTGGAGGTTTAATTTTTCAGGATAATGGCTAGCATGGATAATTCATAATAAGTTTAACAATCCAGGGCTCAAAGATGTTAAATAATTGCAAGTAGATTGCCAATTGGCTTTCCTGGATTCTAAACGGGACCTCTCATGTACTTAATATATTTTCTTTTGCTGAACTATAATTCAGTCTTGATGATTTTGAAAGGGACATTAATAATTTTCTGAAAATACAACCTTGAAAATTAAATCCATTCTATATTTCCAAGATTATGGATGAGGTTTCCCTGTCAGAGAAGCCATTAAATTAACATAATGAGATATGAGGAGTTCAGGGGGGGAAGGAATGAAGCCTTAGGAATAGGCAGTGAAAATATACTCTGGACCTCATTTTGCCCATGCTTAACCAAAATGACCTTCATAAGCAGAGCTAAAGGGTCAAGTTTATCATCATTTTCCCAGACTCGAAGTAATATATTTCTATTTAGCAGAACAATTTACAGAAAATTGCTGGTGTAAGAATTATGCCTGTTCTCTCTCTATACCTGTAACAGAGACGACTTGATTGGAGGCAACATCCTAGAACAGCAGCTTATCAGCAATCATGTTCTCTGAAGGAAAACATCTGACATGGCTATTCCATCATTTTTTTCTAAAAGGAAGTACAGGAAATCAAAATGGGCATTTAAAAGGGTATATGGGGTTAGAGAAGAGGGTAGGGAGAGCAATTTTTTAAGTGTGTTAAATGCTTAAGGAAATTGAGTTCTGGAAATGTTTTATTTAGGCTGCAGTGTGGAAAATGCCGATCCCCTCTCTCTACCCTCTCATACACACATTCACTTCTACCCTGACTGCTTTTAATATCATTCTCAAAGAAGAGTGAATTACTCATGAAACCAGAGGGAAAGTATTGATTAAAGGTAACATCAAATTAAAGGAGTCACCATAGGTATATCCAACTCAGTCATTGCTGTTATATTCTAAAATGTGATGACTTGCTTAGGTGTTCTGAAATCCATAAATGTGAACAATCTCATTCTGTTCAAAAAGAGTATAAGGAAACAATATTGGAGGGAAAAGATTATTTGAACTGCAAGGATTCCTGCTCATGGATGTGTGTAATAGTTAACTGAATGATAGACGGGATGATCTTAAATAATGATTAACATATAACTTGTGAGCCTCCTTCAATCTAGAAATAGTTGCTAGGAACTATCAGAGGAATTTCTGTATCCTTTAACTATTAGTGCCATAGTATTGTCAAAACATTGTGTCATTTTTAGGTCAGTGATTTTAAAATGAAGGGGAAAAAATCTGGGAAAAATATTAAGATCATGATGATAATAGAACAAGTCAGATCCAGTAAATCTGTTGTCTTTGGTCTTTTTTTATACTCATTTAATCAAGAAATAATTATACACAAAATATTATTTTTATAGAAGGAGCATTTGAAAGAACATGTATATTAACATATAATATATATACGGTGATCACTTGTTTATTATTCTGCTATTTACATATAGATCTGGAAGGGAAAAAACAGAATTGATAGGAAGAGAGTTTAATGAAAATTTAAGAATGAAATTTGTTTAATATACTGATTAGAATAAGAAGGAATAGCTCCAGTACTATTTTTACCTAGATATTCCTTAAATTTCAATAATCAGGCAAACAGGATAAAATCATAATATAAGTTTGCAATATATGGGGAAGTATATTTTATTAACACATTGAGCTATAAATTGTTGTAAAATATTGATGTTTCAACAAGAAACAAAAGTTTAAGCAATTCAAAAACCATATGCATTTTTAACATACTATCATCTACCAAAACATTTTCTCCCAACCTTTATTACCCTAAAGTCCTGATTTATCTTAATTTAAATCTGTTTTTTTTAGCAACCTGAGGAAATCACATTTATGGTCATTACCTTTTTGTCTTCCTCCCTCTCCAATGAAGTTGTCTACTGATATCTCTTCATATCTATATATAGGCAGCTGACCTGGACTTTAAGTTGGAGTGAGACATGGATCTGAATTTTAGGCATTCAGGTTGCTCAGTAGATAGATACCTGGGTCTGGAGTCAGAAGGGCATGAATTCAAATCTGACCTCAGATTTGATGTGTGGCTCTGGGCAAATCTCTTAATCCTGTGTGTCTCAGTTTCCTCTTCTGTAAAATGTTCCAGAGAAGGAAGTGGAAAACCACTTGAAAATCTTCACCAAGAGAACCCCAAACTGAAGTCACAGTCAGATATGACTATAGTGGCTGAACAAAAAGTATTTAATTTTTCTTTTGATCATTCTTAGATTGCACATATGTATTGATGATTACACACACCATAAAACAGGAAAAGAGATTCTCTTAGATTTTTTTTCTGTCTGTGTTTCAAAGTAAAAAATAAAGGGAAGATTTTTTTATCTTCTGCTCAGTGAAAGGAGATAGGAAATTTCAATGTCTTACTTGTGTCCTCCTACATACTTTCTACTGATTAGTCCTATGTCATATGCATACTTTAAGATAGTTAATTATAGAATGCAGACTTTTTACCAACCTCACTAAGTACTGATAGCTGGAAATTTCATTCATGTTGGAATTAGATAAGACTCTGAGACTAGTATCAGGAAGTCCTGAGTTAAAATCTATATTCATAAACCTATTAGTTCTGTGACCCTGGCCAGGTAACTTAAGCTCTGATTTCCTCAGTTTCTTTGACTATAAATTGGGAATAACAATAGCACCCACATCACAGGATTTTGTAAGGATTGAAAACACAATGAGATAATATTTGTGAAATGTTTAGCATGGTACTCATCACATAGTAGGCATTGAGTAAAAGATTGCTTTTCCTCACCTTTTCTATTATTCCCTAAATATATTGACCATTGCTAAAAGTATTTCCAATATTTTTGAAAAAATTAAAAAAAAAGAATTCTTTTTCTAAAATATAGAGAATATTAGTTTTTTTTAAAACCTGGATCCTATGAAAGTTATCTTTAATAATTTCTTTCATAACTTTTCTTTTGCACCTGCAAGCACTTCTGCTACCTGACATTGGGGAACCATGCTGGGAAAGAGAATGAAGTAGGCATTTTCAATTCCAGATGATCTATCAATGACATTTAAGTTATTTCTGCACTAATTACTTTCGAAACACTAATCCTATTCCAAAATTATGGCTATGAAGAAAAGGCTTGTTAGAAATCTAGAAAAGTTGTCTTAAACTAATTGGTGCAAACTTATTATGTCAAGCATATAACATTTTCTCTAATAGTTTCTTAAAGGAATAACTTGGTAAAAGGGTTTTTGTTTGTTTGTTTTTCCTTTGTTCCTTCTTAGGAGACAATTGTTTTATTCAATGTACAGAAGTTTAACCCTAATCAAATTCCTGATTCTACTGGCTAGATTGATCAAGTTCAGAAAGTCTAGGGCCTCTATAACATATAATGTATTTTAATAAGAAATCAGTTCAAATACCCTAATAAGAAGAGAGATTCTCTGGAATATTTCACAATAATCATTTGTCTGAAATTAATATCTTCTTCATTTTGGGGATGTGATGAGAAGAGAGGTAGAAAGTTATAAACATTTATTCCATATATAATATACTTCAGGCATTGTGCTAAATGCTTTTTTACAAATATGACCTACTTTGAACTTTACAGAAACCTGTAAGGTAGATGCTATTATGGTCCTCATTGTCGAGAATAGATAGGTACACAATTGGAATACAATTGGACTTTCTTGATTTTCTTGGGCTAAATTCCTGACTCTTCTATTCATGGGTTTTGATGTCTTTTTCTTGCTACTTAATTTAATTTTTTTCTATGATTTTGAGATTTTTAAATTTGACTTAGACTATCATTTTTTTTCAAAATTAAAGACATTTAGTAATGGAAAATAAGAATCACAATAAATGAAATCGAGTTACGTGCTTCTTTCAGTTTTTAGTTTTGCTGAAGCTTAGAATTAAAAAACTTTCAAAATAAAAAAGGACATACACAATTGTTATAATTTCTATTGGTTCATTGATGTTCCATCACTCTTTATGACCCCAATTGACATAACAACGTTTTTTTTCTTGACAAGGAAACTAGAATTATCTGCCATCTCCTTCTCCAGTGGATTCTTCTGTTAAGCAATCAGAGGTATAAGTGACTAGGAAGTAACTGAAGTGTCACACAACTAGGAAATATATGAAACTGCGTTTGAACTCAAGTCTTCCTGACTCCAGGCCCAGCACTCTAACCACCTAGCTGAATCTTAAATGAACAGAGGTTAAGTAACTTGCTCAAGGTCTCATAGCTAGGAAGTATCTTAGGCTTGATTTGAGTGCAGTTCTTCCTGATTCCAGACCCAGTGTCCTTAACCACTAGATTACAGTTGTCCAATGTTCTATTAATAGAGAGGAACAATTTTGGAACAGTGAATATAAAGAGAAAAATTCCTAAAGGTGGTAAATCTTGCCCTTATCAAAGTAAGTACATATAACACACATATCTAAAGTCTTACTATTAAACAGTCTGGCAAGAATTCATGAATTTTAATTAATTTTTCAAAAGATTCTATTCTAATGCTAAAGGAAATAAAATGCTCATAAAAGGTAACAGAGAGAGTAAGTATAGAAGAACTAAAACCCACACTAAATCTGTGTTAAAATCATATCTTTGTGTAGGTGATGGCACACAATCATCTCTTTTCGTCTCCTAGCACTCTGGAAATATAAAATCCACAAACAACACTAAGATGGAAAGAGAGTAACTTTTAAAAATCTACCTATAGGGGGCAGGTGGGTAGCTCAGTGGAGTGAGAGTCAGGCCTAGAGACAGGAGGTCCTAGGTTCAAAACCCGGCCTCAGCCACTTCCCAGCTGTGTGACCCTGGGCAAGTCACTTGACCCCCATTGCCCACCCTTACCAATCTTCCACCTATGAGACAATACACCGAAGTACAAGGGTTAAAAAAACTGTCTAAAAAAAATCTACCTATAAATCTACCTAAAGCCAGGTAGATCAAAAACAGAGAAAGAAAACTACAGATCAATCTCCCTATTGAACATAGATGCAAAAATATTAAACAGAATACTAGCAAAAAGACTCCAGTAAGTGATCACGACAGTTATCCATCATGATCAGGTGGGATTTATACCAGGAATGCAAGGATGGTTCAACATTAGGAAAACCATCCACATAATTGACTATATCAAAAAGCAAACCAACAAAAACCACATGATTATCTCAATAGATGCTGAAAAAGCCGTTGACAAAATACAACATCCATTCCTACTGAAAACACTGGAAAGTTTAGGAATAGAAGAGCCTTTCCTAAAAATAATAAATGGTATATATCTAAAACCATCAATAAGCAACATATGAAATGGGGATAAATTAGAAGCCTTTCCAATAAGGTCAGGAGTGAAACAAGGATGCCCATTGTCATCTCTATTAGTGTACTAGAAACACTAGCAGTAGCAATTAGAGAAGAAAAAGAAATTGAAGGTATTAAAATAGGCAATGAGGAGACTATGCTATCATTCTTTGCAGATGATATGATAGTCTACTTAAAAAATCCTAGAGAATCAATTAAATCATTAGTGGAAATAATCAACAACTTTAGCAAAGTTGCAAGATACAAAATAAATGCACATAAATGATCAGCATTTCTATATATTTCCAACACATCTCAGCAAGAAGATTTAGAAAGAGAAATTCCATTTAAAATCACCCTATACAATAAAAAATACTTAGGAATCTATCTGCCAAGACAAACACAGGAATTATATGAATACTACTATAGAACCCTTTCCACACAATTAAAACTAGATCTAAACAATTAGAAAAACATTGAGTGCTCATGGGTAGGATGAGGTAACATAATAAAAATGACTATTCTCCCCAAATTAATTTACCTATTCAGTGCTATGCCTATCAAACTACCAAAAAACTTTTTTACTGAATTAGAAAAAAGCATAACAAAGTTCATTTGGAAGAACAAAAGATCAAGAATATCAGGGAAAATAATAAAAAATATGAAGGAAGGTGGTCTAGCCATACCAGATCTTAAACTGTACTATAAAGCAGCAGTCATCAAAATGATATGGTACTGGCTAAGAGACAGAAGGGAGGACCAGTGGAATAGAGTAGGCTTTTTTTTGAATTCCATAATGTTTATTTTTTCTATTTAGAATAGTTTTCCATGGTTACATGATTCATGATTCCCCACCACACCCCTACTATTTATTTCCTCCCCACTCCAGAAGCTGACAAGCAGTTCCTCTGGGTTATCCATGTATCATTGTTCAAAACCTATTTCAATGTTATTTATATTCACAGTAGAGTGATTCTTAACATCAAAAATCTAATCGTATCCCTATAGAACTATGTGATCAATCATGTTTTTCTTCTGTGCTTCTGTTCCCACAGTTCTTTCTCTGAATGTGGATAGCATTCTTTATCATAAGTTTCTCTGGATTGTCCCAGGTCATTGCATTGCTGCTAGTAGAAAAGTCTATTACATTTAATTGTGTCATAATGTATCAGCCTCTGTGTATAATGCTCTCCTGGTTCTGCTCCTTTCATTCTGCATTAATTTTTAGAGGTCTTTCCAGTTCACATGGAATTCCTCAAGTTCATTATTGTTTTTAGGACAATAATATTCCATCACCATCATATACCACAACTTATTCAGCCATTCCCCAATCAATGGACACCCCATCATTTTCCAATATTTTTTCATCACAAAGAATGCGGCTATAAATATTTTTGTACAAGTCTTTTTCCTCCTTATTCTTTTTGGTGTATAAACCCAACAGTGGTATGGTTGGGTCAAAGTGATAACAAAAGCTTTTTAAAGCTTATTTTACAACTAGAAGGAATTCTGTGGAACTTATAGGAAGAGGCTTTCAAAAATATGAGAACTGATTTACTTTCTACTTTATTTCTGTATGAATTTAGAAAATTCACTATTCAGTCATTATTTTAAGAAGGTAACACCAATTATTTTCTTATACCTCTACAAACTAGCAGAATGAATTGCATGAACCTCTTGCCAAAGGGAAAGTCAATTTGAGTTGTTGGTGAAAATCTTCTGTTATGATCCTTTTGGCCAAATAGCCATTGTTGGTATTTTATTAGTGGGTTTTCCTAGGGTCGAACTCAGTAGCCATTTCACAAACCTAGTAACCATAGGAAGCAACAGGATGATATTTGTTTTAATTTACTGTTAAAATAAACATTTTTATATTGACAAAGATTGCCTTCTTTTCATATACTGGATGTCTGGAGTAGTTGACTTTGAACTCATCTTACAATCACCAGTTGACTTCATTTAATACCAACATAACTAATTGAATAGCAACAAATGAAGCTATGTAATGACATAGGAATAGCTTTAATTTTTTTCAGCAGAGGCCATGATTTTTCACCATTTGCAGGGGTAAGATGACATGAAAAAATATTTTATTGGTCCTTTATTAATTGTTAACATCAACAATATTTCCCAATTATTCCCACCTCTCAATAGACCCTCTTCTATAATTTATTCAAAACAAATAAACATATTGTCCATCCCTGAAAATGTATATCTCACTCTACCTCTTGTCCACCACCTACAATATTTGTGAAGAGGTGACTAGAAAGGATTTACCATTTTCAGTCTCCTACATTTACCATTTACCTCTCTGATTTTTTAACGTTATGGTCAATTGTTGGAGATACCATAGTATGTTGTAAACTTTTATTCTACTGAGTCTATATTTTGGTAAAGTTTATGTTAGGGCAAGAAAATTAGCATCAGAACAATACAGATCACTAGAACTAACTTAAAGCTAGTGGTAGGAAGGTGGGAAGGAAACTGAGATGCAGAATTAAGTAATTCATGCAACATTCATTTTTTCCATTTTACTAGTGACGTATATACTCAGCTACATTTTTCTTACATTATTTAGAAAAAAAATTCACTCATTTATCTTCTATATTTGCTAAATTACTAGTTTTAAATTGTGTTTGTTATCTTATATCACTATTTAACTTTTCATGTGTAAATAGTCCAAAATTTTAAGGCTGGAAGACACCTCAGAAGTTTTCTAGTTCCAATTTTCTATTTTACAAATGAAGAAGATAGAAGAGCCAAAGAAGAAAAATGACTTGCCCAAAATCACACTGGTAATGTCAGTAAGAGATTAAATGGCAGCTCTATAAATCCAATTCCAGTGCTGTTTCAAATGTAGGGTACTATGTGCATGGCTTGTCTACCAAACTTTATTATTAAAGTTCCTTGAAGAGTGAAGTACTTTAAGCATATTTATATTCTTCATGTTCTCTAGCACAGTTTGGTTATTTTGTAATATATATGCTCATAATGCTCTCCTCCCCTTTCTTAAAACACTCAGTCAGTCTCTGCCTATTGAAATCTTACTCATTCCTGGTCCAGCTGAAATGTAATCTTCTGGAAACTTTTGGTGATTTTGTTCCTTTCTTCAATTTCTCCTACCATTATCAGAATAATTATGAGCATTTAAGATTACATCTTTCCATAAGTTTTATCATTTGATATACATATCGATCAAAGAGAGTTGCTATTCTTTCCCCAATTTTATAAATGAGAAAACTAAGGCTGAGAACACTTAGGTAATTTGCCTTGGATCACACAGCTAGAAAGCATCAGAGGTAGGATTTGAACTTATATCTTTCAGACTCTAACCAATACTCTATCCATTCAATCAAATAGCTGTGTCTAGGTGGTTAGATAATAATTTACCTTCTGAACACCTTACAAAGTCCATTTTGGGAACAGGGATAGGGATTGGACATTTGATTTAACTAAAATATATAACTCCTAGATGAGGAAACTCCTTGTAATTCAAGATCTCTACAACTTGTAATTTCAATGGCTGGAACTTTAAGAGTTCACTTGCCTGGATCATATAGCCAATATGTGTTAGAGGTGGAGCATGAACTCAAGTCTTACTGACTCCAATCCTTGTTTTTTATCTTAAAATCTAAAGTAATGTTTTACACTCAATAGGCAATAGGTAGGTAGATAAGGTAGATGATAGATAGGTAGGTAGATAGATAGATAGATAGATAGAGAGATAGAGAGATAGATAGAGAGATAGAGAGATAGACCAACACAAAGTCAGCACTTTTATTAAAAAAATACTATGTGTCAGGTATTGTACTAAGAGCTAAGAATGCAAATACAAGCAAAGGAAGCTGCCCCAACTCTCAAAGAGCTTGCACTTTAGTGATGGAAGACAAATAAATAAGGGGTTTGTAAAGGGTGGAAAGATACTTTCAAAGAGGCAATGTAGAACATGAGGTAGTAGGCTGTGAAGTATGGAGAGAAGGAAAACAACATTGAGATAGTCATATCCAAAATACTTTTCCTGGAGAGGAAGTTATCAATGATGAAATTTGTTGATTTGAATTGAGTAAAAAACTAGGCAGTTATACTATTTTAAAAAATAGCTAGATTGAAAAGGAAATTCATTGTAGAAATCATATCAGAGTTTCAGTATTCATAGTCACTTGAAATGAGTAATCCAAAATGCAGGGGTATCTAATGTAGGGGCCTTTGTGGCTGCATCTTATTGTTTTAACTATAATACTAAAAGACAAAATGTCAGATGTGTAATTTTTAATATGAGAACCATTGCAGGGAATTATGAAGTAAATAAATTGTTCCAGTGTTATTCTTTGGAATGGGGCCAGTTTCTGTTTCTTCTAGGTTCCTGGGAACTGTAAACATGTAATTAATATGCCAGGAGGCTAAAATCAAAATGGCAGACAGTTTGTAATTATCAGAGTATGTCTCACCAGTCAAAAATGTTAAAAGGCACAGACAATATTCAAATTATCAAAAATAATGATTTCATTTAAATACAGAGAACAGCTTACATATTTAATGTGTTTTTCTGTGAAATTCTTTCTTCAAGCTACTTTCTATCCTGGCAAATGTCCATCTGCAGAGATCAACACATTTTCTATATTGTTTAATGATTGTTAAGAAAAAGTGGTATACACCATTAATATTAGGTCTAGTCTAGAAGAAAAATAAATTATATTAAGAAGGAAGCAGAAATAAATATGAAACCTACAAAAGTCTTTTCCCAAGTACTATAATGTTACATATTCTCTACAAAAATATTCTATTGGATATTTAGTTGTGCCATCAGAAGTGGCACTTTTATATGAATGTTATTCACAGATCAGTTTATATACAAGTATTTTTCAGGGAAATCTCAAAGAATATGTCTCAAAATGAGGGTACTTCTGAACACTAAGAAATTGCCTTACATAAATTAACAGCATTTTCCCCATTGGCATGAAGCTGACTTTTTCTCTAAAGAATGCCATTGTTAAGAAAAGTGTCTTAAGCATCAAAAGGCACTGTTTGGTCTTGCCTTCATTCCAAGCCCACATACTTCTAGCCAAAAGAAAGCCTGCCTGGCACTTCACTCCAACCAATGGGGAAAATGTCATTCAATATGTAATAGTGATGGGATGAAGTCCCATGATCATATTCTGGAATTAATGGGAAAATGGTAGGAGGACACAAGTTCTTCCTCCAAGTTGCATAATTGATATTCATGTGGATCTTTGAAAGAAATTTTGGCAAGAGATATATGGCCACATCAAGTGACTAGAATTTAGGTTGTTCATTGTTCCATGAGAATTAAACTGGCAAAAATACAAAAAATGTTTCACTGGCATTGATTTGGGGCCAACAAGGGAAAAAATCATTTGCCCCATCTACTCAGCTTTCTAGTTTTGCTTGCTAATCAGTGTTATTGATTTGCTCTACTCTTAGGGTTATATAAATGTCTTGGTGTTTCTTTTTCAATTCAAACAACTGATCAAAAATCAAATATCTGTCTATTATTGTTAGTTATTTAAAATTCAAGTTAAATATGCCATAGTCTCTGAAAAAAGTGTGACCTCTCTGGGATTATCCACTGGATTCTTTGTCCACATAGTGAAACATTTAAAGGAGAATATAAATAATGCATTACTCCTGTTTTTTTAGCTCATGTCTTAAGATACTGGAGAAATATAGTGAGAGATGTAAGAATATACATGTTTTCATAATACATCTATTTGCACACATAATCAAATTAGGTTTTGTTTTATTAATGATGATTCTGTTAGCAGCCTTATTTAATTATGAGAACATACTTATATATTATTAAAGCCTCGACAAGAATTTAAAGAACCATCAACAGTCTCAGTTTAATGACTAAAGTTTGCTACATTTCTTGCTATACTAATTAAAACTACAAAAATGAGACATGAAGAGTAATACTATAGGTTGATTTCTCTGTTGATATGATTAAAAGGCTCCATCATAGACTAACCTTCAAATATTAAACTGTGAACAGTCTTTCAAAGAAATGATGATGATAAGGCTTCAAGAAAGAGAGAGACAACACTGGAATAAAAGTTCAACATGCCCCAAAGGGCTCTGACAGTGCATGATGACTGGCAGCCTAAAAGCTAATGAAAGATAAACTTTTCACAGAAGTGCTGTCAAAGAAGAAGGAAAAAAAAGGTTAGAAAGAAAAAGAGAAAGACAGCCCCCAAAAAAGAGAAAACCTGGGCAAAACCTCTTTCTACACAGAAACAGAGAATAGATTAGAAGGAAGATATATTGAAATACTATACGATCCTCTGGCTTTTAAATGTATTTCTGAGAAGTGACCTTTAAAATAAAGTTTATTTCTAGTTTTGAACAAAGTGGGATATAAAACCTCACTGACAGAGCAATTTTAATCCTTCAGCATTTCACAAATATGGATTAATATATCCAGTTCTCCTAAAACAAAGTAGTGAAAACAAGTTTGTATAAACACTTAGAGAGGAAGAGGGGAGAGAGTTATTTCCTTTCTTTAGTACTTGGACTAAATTACTGAAAAGAAACAGTCAGAACTGGAGAAGGATGGGTTTATATTTCCCAAGAGTATTCCTATTCAATATATTCTAGAGGTTATCTTTATACTTATGAAATCCATTGAACATATGCTTTTTAAGTCCTCCTTGTGTAGAAGATACTGTGATGTGTGCTGAGGTAGTTATGGAAATGAAGATTACATAGTCTGTGCTTTCAGGAAGCTTTCTATTTAGTAGTAGAGCTTAGATTGGCACAAATATGGCTATAATATAAGCTTGAATGCAATAATTGAAAAGTAGAAGTAATAACAAAATGCTATAAGAACTATGACTGGATGAAACAAAGAAGGCTTAAGTAGAAGATGCAGCATTTGAACTGGGCCTTAAAGGAAGGGTACATTTTTAATATTTCAAGAATAGGGAAAAGAGGATATTCTATGAACTGGAAACATTCTGAACAAAGGCACAAGATCAGGAAGCTAAGAATGTTTTCAGGGTTTATCCTTTCAATTTGATTGGATTATAAAACACATCAAGGGGAACTTTTTGATAAAGGGTTGCAAGGTTGGGTTGGTACAAAAGATGGGGAGAACGCCTGGCCAAGATGTTAGGTCTTGATTTAAAGGTTATAGTATGAATACTTTTCAAAAGTAGAATGACATGAACAGGGCAGGGAAAATAAATCTGGCAGCAGCAGGTAGAATTTAATAGAAGGGGATAAGGATCAGTCAGTAAAACCAATTAGGAGGTCATTACAATAGTCCAGTGAGACATGATGAGGTTCTAAATTAGACTTGTGGCCTTGGGAATTTTTTTTAGGACAAGGAGATTAAGTATTGAGATATTATAAGGATAGACACCAGATGCTGAAGGTAAAGAAAGTTACCAAGGGCTAGGACTGGTTTCTGTTTGGATGTTAAGGGTGAGGGAGGTGTCAAGGACCAAGGTTATAAATTTGGGTTAGTGATAAAAGTCAAGGAAAACATATTTTGAGGTATAAAATATGAGCAAGCTCTGAGATTTTGTTTTGTTGTTTTTGAATATTGATCTTGAAAGATACATTCAGTGAAATATGTCTCTTGGGCAATAGAGAATGAGAGACTAGAGTTCAAGTCAGAATTAGAAATATAAAACAAAAAGTCATCTGCCTAGAGGCACATTATAGTTTCATTTTGGGGGAAGAGTAAGATTACAAAGGAAGGAAGTACAAATAGAAAAGGGGTTGAAGCAGGAGTTCCTAACTTGACATCCATGAATTCAGGTTTTTTTCACATTAAGATAACTATATTATGATACAATTATTTCTCTTATCAATCCTATGTATTTTATGCATTCAAAAACACAATTCTAAAATGTATCCATAGTCTTTACGAGATTTTTAAAAATGTTTCATGACACAGAAAAATTTAACAACAACAATAAACAAAATAGTAATTTTAGTAGAAGGCTATATTAAGAAAGTGGAAAGGAGAAGAACAGGAAAAGAAAAAAAAGAAGACAGATTAATGGTTGATAAATGATAGAGAGAAAATGACATGGAGAGAGAGAGCGTGTGCGCAAGAGAGAGAGAGAGATATGAATAGATAGGTAGAAAGATTATAGAGAAGATAGACGGACAACCAAATGATCAGTATATCAATAGATGACTAGGTAGACAGACATGATAGAAAGCTTTCAGAAAATAAGAAATATGTGTGTGCACACATGAGAAAGAGAGAGAAAGAGACAGACAGACAGACAGAAATCAAGCAATTATTAGTTTTTTTTTTTCAGTTACAAGCCTTTACTAAGTATACAGTGATAAAAATACAAGCAAATGAGATTCATTTCCACCCTCAAGGAGCTTATGTACTCACTGGGAGGGGAGGGCAATATTATGAGGATTTAGAAATTGGGGAGGAGGAATAAGGGTATCCACATGGGACAAAATATTTGATGAGAAGGTAGAAAAATCCAATAGGTAAGTCAAACTGGGAGAGAAATAAGTGTGGCTGGAGCCCCTCAACAAAGGTCGTCTACGTCACAGAGTCACAAATCAGGAGAGTACATTTAAGAGCAGTGGGTTGCTGATAAGGTGACCAGTGCAGAGAAGTCCAGAGATTGAGTAGAGCAAGAAATGAAAAAGGAATATTTAGAGACACTAAGAACCAGTTTTTCAGAAGTCTAGAATGAGTAGATTATTCAGAAAAAGAGGATGGTTCACAACACCCTTTGCCCTAGAAATGTAAAGAAGACTGAGGTCTAGAAAAAGGCCATTGAGTTTGACATTAGGGGCCACTGGTAATCTTGAAAAGAGCATTTAAACTTGAGTCCTATGAACAGAAGCCAGATTATAAGAGTTTGAGGAAATTTTAAGTGTTGTGAGAAAGTAGAATCATATGAATTAGTTTTTTTTTTTAAAGAATATGGCAATGGAAGTGAAGAGAGAGATGGGACAGTAGAAGACAGGAGCAATATGTTTGCATGTATCTCTGAGAAATTTGATCATGTTTATAATCAGGGGGGGATAGTAAGAAAAGAAGTAATAAAAGATGCAAGAAAGAGACGGGATAATGAATAGAGGCAGACACTGGAGGAGACAGAAAGGAATGACATCAAAAGGAAGGAAAGCATTTAATAATATCCAAAAAGAGTGGAACTTATTTCTCTGTCATAGAAGAAAAAGAGAATAAAAGCAAAGCTAGTAAATGATTTGTAAAACTAGTAAACATCTGAGATGGGACTTGAATGCTAGTATTTCAGATTCAGGTCAGTACTCTATTCAGTTGAAGATACACAAAAAATGAGTGATATAAAATGCTGTTTAGGAAATACGATCGATCAGTTAATATTTAACAATATGAATGATTGCTAGATATGTTGAACTTTTTAGTAACTTTAGACCCAGATGGGGCAAAAGTTGAAGAGTTATTATTGAACTGTAAAATGAATTCAAAAGTCTCTGTAATGGGGGTGAGTGTCTGGTGGTACTGGAAAAGTCTCCTTTTCACACTCCATGGTCTGTAATTGATTTTAATTATCAGTTTGTACAGGATTGTATTGGTAGGAGGGTCAAAGATTGCAAAGAAATTCCCCACTGCTCAGTAGCTAATGGGACACAGCTGCAAGGGAAATAAAACAGTATAATTAAGCTTTTGTCTCTTTAGTTCCTTTCTTCAAGGCAACATAGCTACAATTTTCATGTCACTGAAGAATAAGAAAAGAAATTCTTATTCATTATAAAGAGCAAGGGTTTCACATACAATGAAATAGCATTCAACTCTCACATAAAGACTGATCAATACCATCTTTTTGAGGATTACTAACTGACCTTAATAAATCATTCTTTGATTATTGAATGATTTCCCTATGAATTAATATTTAAAAGGACAGGATAAGAAATTAAAGGAGGAAAGAGAATCTTCATATTACAAACAGATTTTCCTCCTTCTCACCTCATTAACTATTCATCATGTTAATTATCTTTGATCCCCATGTTTTCATGGATTACATAAGGAAGGTTGGATACACCATACCTAGATTAGCATTAGAGCTATTCTCAAATTTTTTTCTTTCCTCTTTTTTCTAGCCTCTCCTTTTCCCTCTTCTTTCCTCTGCTGTTCCCTCCCCATTCTCTTCTTTCATTTCTTCAGATTTAGCTTCTTTCTCTAATTTCAGTAATTTTCCATCCAAATTAAATTTTTATCAAATTATGACTTCAAATTAAACCACCATGATTAAAATATAAACGCACAATACTAAAATGGATTAATGAAAAACAGCTATAGATCTAAACAGTCTCACTCACTTCAGAATGTAGAAAATACCAAATTTAAAAGTATAATATTTCATCTTCACACCTTTCTTTAAAACTTGTTCATTGGTAACTTTTATATATTAAATTTTCAAAGCTATGATAAATACTAAAGAGATTACATAAGAATTTCATTTTTTTCTCTATATAATATTATCCAAAGAAGACTGATTGTAAGAGCCAACTTCTGAAGATTTTAAGGAACAAAAATTACTGTAGGAGAAATACATAATGCTTTTTGAGTTCCCAAGTCATGTTAAAGCAGAACCTATAATCAGTGTCACCATCTTCTCCTTTCATGGTGGGAATAGCGGCTAAAATAGAATATTGCAAACTAATAACTTTGAGAATCAGGGTTATCCTTGGATCAAATTAAGGATTAAGTGAAATTTATCTCTGAAAAAATCTCATCTCCTCATTCAGCACTAAACAGCCTCTTTTGAATCACAAACTTCAGATTCTGAGTTGTTATAGTTTTACCCAAACCACTCTACTCCCCATAAACAACTTCAATATCCTAGAGTCCTTGCTAGAGATTATGATAAAATAATGTTAATCATCACAGGAACAGTGAGAAATAAGGGGACCAACTTCCTACACAAAATTTCAAACTCATGGGTACATGGAAAATCTTTTTTAACATCGCTTAGATTCTTAGGGTTGTACTTTTTTATTGGAAGAGTCTGGTTGAACTGATTTTGGCCCCTACATCAATAGCAGGAAATCCATGGCATTTCTATTGGCACATATCATGTCAGTTTCCAATTAACTTTGATATAATTAACTGGGAGTACTGGTAAAAATTAAACATGTACATGTTTTCACTTTGTACAAAATGGCACCTTTCTAAACTATATATAAAGAATAACTTTCCATATAATTCTTATGGATATCAGTATCAGAGCTTCTAACCCACCTCTTGTCTTCTAGCTTATTTACATTGAATCATTTAATTTGTAATTGTGGAGTAAATTTATTCATATATTATGAAGGGAGAAACTGAGTCATGAAATGGGTGCTTTGAAGATCTGAGCTCAATTCAAGTGGTCTCATTATTATATTATAATATTATATACTATATTATATTATATCATATTATATTGTATTATAATACAATCCCCCTGGGGAAGTGTTGACAAACACAGATCACTCAGGGATACATGACTGAGTTATGAGGTATATGAATCAATTGGCAAAAGAAAATAAAAAAAATCAAAAAATCCAAATAAAAGAGAAAAAAATAAATTCTGGATTAAATATAAAATATCAAAGGCTTATGTGTAAAAATTATAAGTTAAGGAAAAATAAACCTATAATAGGTCTTTGAATCAGGATCTGATTAAAGTGATTTATGTCCCATAAGCCTATAGTAGCAAGAATGCACTTACCCAATCAGCAGCCAGGACTATAGAAAATTTGCCACTCTATGGAAGAAAGAAAAGGGACTGGGTTTTAGCAGCGAATGGGAAATAGTATTCCCTGGTCTGATTTTGCTTTTTCTCTCAGGGATAGGGGAGCAAGGATGGCAACCAAAGTAAGGTACTTGGTAGAATGTGGGATTGGGAAGTCCCGCAACTAACAAATGTCAAACAGCCAAACCTTGAACCCCAAACAAGTTCAAGTCCTCTTGTCTTGCTGCAGAATATCATCAATCTCACTGGGATTGGTTGCTCTTTTTGACTGTGAGCTTGATTGGCACTGTGCAGTGACTCTTTTTGTATTCCCTTCTCCTGAAATTAGACAGAATCATTAAGCAAAGTCCCATAATTTTTAAACAATCAATGCCACTGTTTCCATAGTCTAAAGCTTTTGGGTATGCATTGGCATTAGGGCTGTTGGACATTTTAAACTTACTCTAGTGCAAAATCAAAAAACTTTTATACTGGTAACATGTGCTACAAGTATAAAAAATGAGAGAAAAATAAAACTCAAATATTGTATTGACATACAAGGGAAAATAATAATAATGAAAATGCTTTAAAAATAAAAAAATATATAGCTTACAATCAGTGACACACTGTGTTATCTAAGAGAGGTAGAATACAAAGGTTTTTCACCCCCAAATGAGATCCATTTCCTTTTTATCTTGGCCATGATCCACAGTGTGAATGTAAATGATTTTCACCACGTAACAGCTTTATAAAATAGTAGTACAACAGGTAATGCATAGTCAAAGAAATATCAAAATGCCCCAAATCACAATAGCCCAGCTAATGACAATAGGAAACTCACTATCATTAAGGTTTATAGGAGTTGCTGCATGACATTTAAAAACCATTGAAGTTCATGGATACTTGTCACAAGTTCTATAGATCTAGTCAATCTTTTAACCTTGGCTGAGATACTTTTAACAGTCTATTACTGCCACCATTCCAAAATGTGGCAGAGGAGTCCAGAAAAAACACAAACCTCTGTACTGCTGATGAAAACTTTTTGGGTCTAAAATATCACCAAGAATTTAGATCAGTCTGTGGAAAGGTAGAATAAGCTAAAGAGTTACAAATATAAAAACTAAATCAGAAGCTACTAGGCTTCCCAGGAAAATCCTTCATACCTCTTGGATGAGATTATAACCTATTACAGGGTAACCAAGCCCCTTTATGGGAATATCTCTCCCTCTGGTATGAGACTGTAACAGTGTAAAAGACATGTCTCCAATATGTCCCATCCATTTCAATGTAGATCTGAGGAGTAAATAGTAAAAAATACTTCAGGTGTCTCATCTATTACATTTTTTTAAACCCTTAACTTCTGTGTATTGGCTCCTAGGTGGAAGAGTGGTAAGGGTGGGCAACGGGGGTCAAGTGACTTGCCCAGGGTCACACAGCTGGGAAGTGTCTGAGGCCGGATTTGTTCCTAGGATCTCCCATCTCTAGGTCTAACTCTCAATCCACTGAGCTACCCAGCTGCCCCTCATCTATTACATTTTTAATAAATGCAGAAATGGGGAATACAACAGTGCTATTACACTTCACTTCAACTACAAATGGATCCTTACCTCTTGTTACAAACAACTCAGAGGCAGGAAGATGATCAGCCAGAGGTAAGGATGCTACTAGATATCCAAAAATCACTTTTGAAGACTCCTTAAAATCAATTGATATATTTAGTTCATTACATTCTCCAAAGGTTGCTTACAAGTTGTAACCAGTTTGATGAAGTCCATCCATCATCATTTATGTGACAATTAACAAAGACAAAAAGAGACAAAAGGCCAAATAAGTAACATGTGACCTCAATGGATGTGGTGACAAATCTAGCATCCATAAGGACCTATGATTTCGCCACTGAAAAGTGTTTTTCCAAGTTGACTACGGGCTTTTACAATGGTATATTCTCTAGTACAGTCATAGGAGAGGTACAAATAACAACAATATAACAGAATATTTAGCTAATGGCCAAAACACAGTAACATAAATGATTCAGTGTAACAGAATAGTATAGATCAGTGAATTTAAAAAAAAAAACAAAATTGATTTTTAAAACAGACACTCAGCCAATGCAATAAGTATGACAGGATACAGGAATTGAATTTAAGAGTACTTTTCTCCAATTCCAATAAAGACTTGTTCACTATTAGGAGGGAAACAAACTGAAAAGTTAGCAATCAATAAAGCAATGGGGTCTGAAAAGGCATAAAAATCACATCCAGACTCATTAAGATTTCTTCCTCTCCCCAGTATCATTATCCATTTAGATTCCTTTGATCACACTTCTGGAGTTTCCCATATTCACACTGAGCATAGTGTGGACAAATTCCATATTGGGTGTGTTGTAGAAACTGAGCAGGCCAAAATGGCAAGGGGGTGTAGGGAGGTGAATGTGAGGATTACTGAAGCTATCAACTGCAAGGTATCCAATCCATAGAAGAACCCCCAGGAACAGCATTAATCAGAAGCAATCTGAACTTGTAAGCTTTTCCAACACAAACTGTTCCTTCAGAGTTTAAATCATGGTTTGTACAAGTATTATTCCTCAAATAAGCTCACTGGATGTTTAATTAAAGGGAAAACAAAAGACCCTGACTTGAAGGTAAAAAAAACCAAAAAACTATTTCTGGTGTTTCCTAAGAGGCTTGAAAGAGTACTGTGTCTTCCCATCCTCCTAGGGGCAAGACTGCCAGGGAGAATAGGGTATTTGAATATGAAGTATGAGCTTCTTTTGGTGTTTTGGGTCAGGAGAAAAAGAAAAAAAAATATGCCAGAGGCTTATTCTCAAAAACTATGACTTGAAATTCATTTATTTGCTACCTTCCCTCCCTGTTATGTTGGATTGTAGGGTAGAAAGGGAGGCAGGGGAGACCTTTCCCCCCTATGAAAAACCCTCAGTTTCAACTCTCTCAGCCAGGAGCCCAGGATCAGCTAAAAGGGTGGAGTTGGTCATTCAAGGAACACAGGATGTGTGCAGCAGTGTAAGAGTAATCAGCTACCCTATGGGGCCGAGGAAAGGGGATTTATACTTCGCCCTCTGTGCAGGACGAAAAAGGCACTTCTAAGCATCTCTCAGATCCTCAGGCAATCGGGTGAGGACTGCAGTAGTGCAAAGACAGCAGAAAAGGCAAGGCAGCAGCAGCAGGAGCAGTAGTGAGGCCAGGAGAGCACAGGGTATGTGGAGTGGCTCTCAACTTTCATGGCGGTTGGAGTCTCCACCACCAGGCAAACTTACTGTGTTTACTGAAAGGCTATCATCATTAAAAAAAATTTGAGAATTCTGTCACTTAGTGGTCACCAGAAATATAAGATTAAAAATTAATATCCAACATTCCAAGAATCATATTTTTATAAGATTTACTAATAATCACTTGAAGTAGAGGAAAGAAAAAAAACCCACACACAGGAGAAGAGAGAGAGAGAGAGAGAGAGAGAGAGAGAGAGAGAGAGAGAGAGAGAGAGAGAGAGAGTGGAGTTACAAACAACTTTATTAATACAATGTAAGAACATAATGTGGGGGTGAAGGGAAATGGATTCTGAGAAATGTAGTTCCTGAATTGAAAAATAATCTGAAATAATCAGAACATAATCTGAAGTCTTCCTGCCTGATTTTAGGTTTATCATCAAAAGCCAGCACATCCACACAGGAAAATATCATTTGTCATAGAAACTTATTTCAAGCTGAATGTAGTTATGACTTTGCTCCCAGACTGTTTGTAGTTAATGGCACCTCTCTGCTATCAGATGAACTATGCTACAAGCTACGACTTTTAACTTTTAACAGTGCTACAAGCTGTGACTTTAACCTCTACCACCTATTCCTTGCAAGATATCCCCCTTCCTCTTCCTCCTAGTCACACCTTGTAGATAGTGATCTCCATAACTTTTCACTGCTGGTTATTACTTTTCTTTTTCATGGAAAGTATCTCTTAATTAGGAATATTTTACAACCCATCTTGTACAAGAAAAGAAAGCATAGATGATTCTTCAATGAATTAAGGAAAGAAGTATGCTTTGCCGGCTTGAATTCATCAAGGTTCCTTTTAGGAAGGCCCCAAGGTACATATGAGGTGGGGGGGTTGCAGAGCAATCAGGCATAAAAATTATCACAGAAATTAGGACTATGTGCTATTTTGTCCAATATACAGTATCAAATGGCAAAAATGGAAAGGTGCCTTCATGATCTCAGAACTCAAAACTTCCATGAAAACGGGAAATTGTCAATTAAAAAATTGAAGACTTACATGTTAAAATGACTCCATGCTTCATATATTCACCTGCATTTAATTTTGATTAAATAACTAGAAAATAAGTTGGGGTTAAAGTATTCCCATTTTATAGATGATGAAACTGAGATTCTAAGAAGTCAAGTGACTTATTCAATGTCAAGCAGTAAAAAGAAATTGCTGAATGGGAACATACTGTAAGGTCTTTTGACTTCTGATCTCAGCTATTTTGTGTATTTTAAGGGCTAGAAGAAATTAGAGGTGATCTAGCACAATCCATATCTGAGTAAGAGTCCTTGCTATAGCATCAGCTACCCTCTTCTCATCCCCACCACAAAGCCTACCAGGACTTAAGCCATGCATGATGGGGAAAAGCTTCTTCACTCTCAACTGAGAAAGATGACTCCACTTTGGAATGGCTAAAACTGTCAATAATTTTTTTTCTTACTACAGGTCAAAACATGTGCTTTTGAATTCATTGGTAGAAGCCCCTCCTATCTTTCCAGTGAACTTACCTATTACTCTCTAACACACACTCTGTGATCTGGTACTTGGACCTCCCCTCTGCTCCATGACGAGGAATTCTGTGGTCTTATCTTGGGACATTTTCTATGGACATCCCTTATACCTAAAATACTCTTCCTCTTCCGTTCCTGCTACTGGTCTCTCTGGCTTCCTTTAGGTACCAGTGAAAATCTTGTCTTCTCTCAGAAGCCTTCTCCAATCCTACTTAGTCCAGATGCTTTCCTTCTGATAATTATTTCCCATTTATCCTGTATTCTGCTTGCTTTGAATTTATTCATTTGCAAGTTGTCTCCTCCTACCCTTAGAGGGTAAGGGACTGTATTTTGCTTCTTTTTGTAGCCCCAGCTCTTAACCAGTGGATGGCACATAATAGGCATTTAATAAATGTTGATCAACTGATAGTTCAGGCCTCTTGGGTCATAGAACATAAAGTTGAAAAAAGGATTAAAAATCATTTCTTTCAACCTCATCATCTTCTTCTCTTTTGCTAACCCCAAATTGTGGTGAAAGTGGCAAGAGGAGGGGAAGAGTATTTGGCCCACTTTCATTTCCCCTTCCCTATGCTGCCATTTCTGATATGACTCCATACAATGAGAATATGGGCATCTTTAGACTTCTGTTTCTCTCTCACTAGCTCACTGCTCTCCATTTTTCCCTTCTGTAAGACATGGTTCACAGACCTCCCAACTTATGAGTTAAATGGAGTTGTTTACACTTTTGGTGATAAGATTTGAGAATGGGCAAGGTAGATTCAATCTCATTATCACACCTCTGGTAGGTGGTTCTTCTCCAATGTTTCTTCTTTTCTTTTCCCTGTGAACTAGGTTCCAGAACAAAGGACGCAGGCTTTTAAAATCCAAACTATCTTTTCTTTTTTCCACTTTAATACTTACTTTCATACTGAATAGAATAAAACAATCCTGTAGGCATAAAAATGTCATATAGAAAACTCTTCACATAATAAGGAACACTAGGGTTTTTTGGATCCCAGTTTATAGAACTCATTATGTAGTCTTTTGCATTCATTTTCTCAAGAGGCAGTTAAATGGCACAGAGTGCAGAGTATTAGATGTATTGTAACTTAATTTCTGTATGCTTCAGTTTCCTTACATGTATAATGGGAAAATAATACCTGCTATCACTTCAATCTTTCTATATGAACAAAATGAGATATTTGTGAAGAAGTTTGTAAAACTTAGTTATATAAATGCTAGTTATAAGTATTAATTATTTTGTTATTATTATTAACTATCATTAATAAAAATTATTATAGTAGTAGATAGTAGTAGCAACAAGGAAAACATTGTTTTATGGGACTAAGTTATGGAAGAAGGCTATGTACATTTATTTCTTGTGTGTCTTAGGCCAAGATTTTTGAAACCTCTGGGCTTCATTTTTTTTCCCACCAAAATAAGGGTCTTGGCCACTGTAGCTTTTAGGTTCCCTCTAACCTGAAAACAAAGTCTCTATCTGCTTTTATTCAATTGTACTGAATTGAAGGAAAAGTCTATGTAAGCAGGCAGACCTTTTCTTCCTTTTGGTGATATGGTGCTGCTCTGTTTGCTGGCAAAAGAACAATGTTGAATTTTATTGCACCACCATAACCCAGATTGGAAAATTTCTCTCTTTTCTGTATATTTTTGTCTTCATCTATTTCTGTCTCTGTCTCTCCCACTTTTTCAACAAAGACTCATTTTTAATGGAATCTGCAGAAAGTAAATCCAGTATTCTTTAGGTTCTGACACAAGGAAAACATGTGATTATGCTTTATACTTAGTTAAGGTTTAGATTTAGAGAATATATGAGATGCTAGGTATGATCTTTTATAAAACAATAATAATCTCCCATTCCTGGAAACATTTCATTCAGCATTTTTACCCTGTAAGCTGCGGAACCACTTAGCTTTACACCCCTACTTTTAAAATTTATTTTTAATTTTTTTTTTTATTTTAAACCCTTAACTTCTGTGTATTGACTTATAGGAGGAAGAGTGGTAAGGGTAGGCAATGGGGGTCAAGTGACTTGCCCAGGGTCACACAGCTGGGAAGTATCTGAGGCCGGATTTGAACCTAGGACCTCCCGTCTCTAGGCCTGGCTCTCAATCCACTGAGCTACCCAGCTGCCCCCTACTTTTTTATTTTTAATAGAAAATTTGAAACAATTAGGAAGAGTTAAAATTGGCCTCTAAAAATCTTTACTGTAATCATAGTGTCTGTCTGACTCTGCTGAAAGGTACACTATCAGAGAGCTCAAGAGGAAAAAAAAAAGAAGCACCAATATTTAATCAAGAGACTTAAAATATTTAGATTAGTCTTGGTACAATATTTAAATGAAGTCTTAGCTTCTGGTTCTGGCTTACTGTTGATGTACAGTTTAGCATGCATTAGCAGACTCTTATAACACTTTATAGAAAACAGTTACATCACATATTAGGGGTGAGGGGTTGGTGGATGTAAATGGCATACTAATCAGCCATGAAAAATAGATAAGAAGCAAGCAAAGAATTTGATGCAGACAGTCCACAACCAGAAACTGTACATAGTACTCAGGCACAGGGCCCAGCATCTGTCTCTATCAGTTTGTGAGTAAGAGACCTGAGCAAAAACTCATCTTTGTTTTCCTTGCAGATTGCACAATTTATCTCTGGAAACACACACATACCCATCATCACCAAAGCTCAGAGGAATAATTACAAGTATTTACTGAATAGACCAGGCGAACCATATGCTGCTGGTGGGAAGGATGTGGAAGAGATGCTAAAGACTCATACAAATAATAAGACTGCGGAGTCAGCCACTTACAGTTTGGCAACATTTAGAAATTAAGTACGTAAGCATATTGACATCCCTGACTGTGAGTACAACGAGGGTCCTTAGGGAGGGCAGGATAGAAGAGGCATTGGAGTTAGGAAGAGAAAGGGAGTGGTTACTTTTGTGTTTCAATTATTGGAACATAAAATTCAAATATAGTTACAAAAACAAAATGCTAACTAATTTGAAGGATTTCACAGCATTTATGGACATCCTTGGAGCTCCTTGACTATTCAAACTTTGAAACACTTAAAAGAAAACTTTTATTTTGCATCTGGAATTTTGATTTTAAATGGGAAAAAATGGCTAATTTATTAAAGAGAATTAAATACATTCAAAATTAGTTTCTAATCAGTTCCCCTTTCTGATAAAGTAATAAGAGATAGACAGAGTTTGAGTGATTGCTAATGTTCCAAATTCGACTTCTTGGCAGACAAGATTTTTTGAAAGGACCTTACTGAAAGGAATGGGGGAGGAGACATACAAAGGATGATGTTTCATATCATTTCTCTTGGAAACAGTCTTTCAATCTCACAGGCATATTGCTGAAACCTCAGATAGCAGCAAGCTGCCACAACAACTGGGAACTGCCAGTGTTTTGAGGCTTATTTGTGGCTTTTATTAATTTTTATATTAAAATTCTTTTCTTTGCTCTCAGGGTGATATATTTGTAAGTGTAGATCAGTTTCATATTTTCAAGAAAAGCATATAAAAATAACGATGCCTCTCCTTCTGGAAACTTGTATATCTTGACTCCTTTGATATTGTACTCTCTTCTTTTTCTTCCTACCTCTATATTACTCTTTCACTGATGCTTAATTATTAGTATCCTTCAAGACTAAGAACTGCCTTCTCAATCAACCAACTAACTAATCAATGAGTAAAGACTGATTACATGTTAGTTTTATATTGTGGATAAAATAAATAAAAGAAACAGTACATACCCTCTTAAGAGGTTATATTTGACTAGGGAAGAATATAGATATGCATAGCACTTACTTATATAAGTAAACATGATTTTTCAAGATAAATTTAAAGGATTTTTGTATTATTGTTTATTTTAGAATTAAAGAATATATGGGATAATATGTGTAACATTTTTAAAAAGTAGTGACCTCCCAATTCCTGTGAACAATCACTGATTGTTTACTCTCTAAAGTGAAATTGGGAGACACCTCTGGGAGATGACAGTTTATATGGAGTAAAATTTGAGGGGCAGCTGGGTAGCTCAGTGGAGTGAGAGTCGGGCCTAGACACAAGAGGTCCTAGGTTCAAACCCGGCCTCAGCCACTTCCCAGCTGTGTGACCCTGGGCAAGTAACTTGACCCCCATTGCCCACCCTTACCACTCTTCCACCTATGAGACAATACACTGAAGTTAAGGGTTAAAAAAAAAACAAACAAAAAAAAATTTGAGACCTCCATAACCTTGCATGCCAAGATAAAAAACAAAGCACTTTGAGGGGAAAGAAAACCAAATCTAACAACAGGACAGAGATAGGGAATGCTACTACTGGAGAGCTCAGGAGATAAGCAAAGAAATAGGCCTGAATTCTTGAACTGTTGGACTTGAGGGTAAAGAAGAAGGGGAATCCCAGCAACCCTCTCTCAAATGCTGCACTGTGTCTCCAGTGGCTCCTAGAATCTCTGGGTGGTTAAATACACTAGGACAGAGAGGGCCTTGCTGGCACCAGGCTCAGGGCATTTGAACAGAGACCCAGAGAGGCAACTAGAGGAGAAATGCAGAGAGGCAATCTAGACACAGTGAAAACACTCCATCTCTACCCCCCACACACTTCTCTCCAGGTTTTAGCCTCAGGGCACATTAAGCTCTACAAATCAACCTTGCCCTTGCTTAATCCCATCAATAAGACAGATAAGAAGTCCTCACAGGACAGGGAAACTCCAACACCTCTCCTCCACAGACTACAGAGAAAGTAGGTACAAACTTCCCTTGCCAGCTGGGGGGAAGATCTTACATCAAAGCTCATTAAAATCATCAACTTAACCTAATCTACCACCAGAGTAGAGAAGGTACAAGAGGGAAAAAAGGAAAAATATGAGTAAACAACAGAAAAAGAAAAAAGAAATTACAATTGACAGTTTATTTCCAGGAAGGGAACAAAGAGCAAATGAAATAGAAGATCAAGGAATTCCAAACAAAAGCAAAGAAACTATAGTGAATTGCACACAGACTTTGGAAGATCTCAAAATTAAATTAACTCAGGGATTTAAAATTCAATTAATTCAAGAACTCAAAAATAAATCAAGAGAGGCTGAAGACAATTGGAAAAAGGAAATTACATGAACTAAAACAAGAAAATAGTGTCTTAAAATCCAAAATTGACCAGGTTGAAAATGAGACAAAGAAGTGAAAGATGACCTACAAAGAAAATCAGACCAGAAGGAGAAGGATGACCAAAAAACCAGGGATGAAATTCAGTCTTTAAAAATTAGAATTCAACAACTAGAAGCAAATGACTTCATAAGGTAGCAAGAATCTATAAAACAAAAACAAAAGAATGAAAAATTTGAGGAAAATACGAAACACCACATTGGCAAAACCTCAGATCTGGAAAACAGATGTCGGAGAGACAATTTAAGAATTATTGCTCTACCTGAACATCATGACAAAAACATAAACAAAAATGTGGAAATCATCCTACAGGAAATTAACCAAGAAAAATCTGCCCCAACATTCTTGAACAAGAGGGAAAAGTAGAAATTGAAAGAATCCACAGATTACCTCCTACCTTTAATCCAGAACTGCCAACTCCCAGGAATATTATAGCCAAATAAAAAAATTACCAGACAAAGGAAATAATATTACAAGCTGCTAAGAAGTCATTCAGATACCGGGGAACCACAGTTAGGATAATACAGGATATGACTGCATCTACATTGAAGGAGCAGACAGCATGGAATATAATATTCTGGAATGCAAGGGAACTGGGTCTACAACCAGGAATCAACTATCCAGCAAAACTGACTATATTATTGCAGGGGAAAATATGGTCATTTAATAAAATTGAAGATTTCTAAGCATTCATGAAGAAAAAAAAAAGACTTAAACAGAGAATTTGCTGCTCTAAAACAGACCTCAAGAGAATCACCAAAAGGTAATTAAGAGAGGGGGAAAAAACCAACCATAACCTTTTTTCTGGGACCCAATAAGTTCAAATGATTTGTATCCCTACTAGAAGAAGTATACTTATTGTGAATAGTGACAAACTGTATAGGATGAAATTTCAATATATATATAAAACTAGGGGTAAAAAAGATAATATTAAGAAAAATGGGAAAAGAGTCAAAATGAAGGAAATTTATATTCCATAAAGAAGTGCATGAGGGAACAGGGGAGATGACCAATTCACTGGAAGGGTAAAGAGGTTGGAGAGAGGAAATACTTTATGTTTAAGTGCATTGAAATTAACTTAAAGAGGGAAGAACAATCAAATCCATTGGGGCAGAGGTTTGATTTGCGTCCTATAGAGAAGTAGAAGGGTAACAAAAGCACTGGTGGGGAGGGAAGCAATACTGGGGATGGAGAGGGTGGGGGTTAGCTTAAAAAGACCCTAAAGAATAATAATGGGGGAATAAGAAGGGAGGGGTGAGAAAGGGAAATACAATAAGGGAGGGGACTAGGGGGACTGATTAAAAACAAAACACTGGTATAGAAAGGAAATAGTTAAAGAAGAAATGGCAGGACAAGGAGAGGGAATCCAAATGTTGGGGAATACAGAGTTGATAATTATAACTATGAATATGAATGGGACGAACTCACCCATAAAAGGGAAGCAAATATCAGAGTGGATTAGAAATCAAAATCCTACCATATGTTGTCTACAAGAAATACACATGAGGCAGGTAGACATACTCTGAGTAAAAACAAAAGACTGGAGGAAAATCTATTGAGCTTCAAGTAAGAAAAAGAAGGCAGGAGTTGTAATCATGATATCTGACAAAGCCAAAGTAAAAATAGATCTGGTTAAAAGAGATAGGAAAGGTAATTACATCCTAATAAATGGCAGTATAGACAATGAAGAAATCGCAGTACTCAACATGTATACACCAAATGGTATAGTATCTAAATTTCTAAAGGAGAAACTGGGAGAGTTCAAGGAGGAAATAGATAGTAAAGCAGTAGTAGTAGGAAACCTGAAACTTCCCCTGTCAGATTTAGATTAAATCAAATAAAAAAAGAAATGAAGAGGTAAGAGAGGTGAATGAAATCCTAGAAAAATTAGAGTTAATGAATAGGTAGAGAAAAATAAAAAGTGATAAAAAGAATACACCTTTTCAGCAGTACATGGTACATTCACGAAGATTGACCATGTACTAGGTCATAGAAACATGGCAAACAAATACAAAAGGGCCGAAATAATAAATGTAATATTTTCAGATCATAGTATAATAGAAATTATAATTAGTAAAGACACATGGATAGGCAAATCAAAAACTAATTTGGAATTAAATAATATGACTCTCCAAAATCAGTTAAAGAATAAATCATAGAAACAATTAACAATTTTATAGAAGAGAATGACAATGATGAGACATCCTACCAAAATCTATGGGATGCAGTCAAAGCAATACTCAGGGGGAAATTTATATCTTTGAGTGCTTATATTAACAAATTAGGGAGGGCAAAGATCAATGTATTGGCATGCAAATCAAAAAACTAGAAAGCAAACAAATGAAAAATCCCCAAATGAAAACTAAATTAGAGATCATAAAAATTAAAGGAGAAATTAATAAAATCAAAAGTAAAATAAGTATTGAATTAATAAATAAGACCAGAAGCTGGTACTTTGAAAAAACAAATAAAATTGACAAAGTACTGGTGAATCTAAAAAAAAAAGGGAAAGAAGAAAACCAAATTAATAGTATCAAAAATGAAAAGAGAGACTTCACCTCTAATGAAGAAGAAATTAAGGCAATCATTAAAAATATTTTGCCCAATTATATGGCAATAAATATAGCAATATTTATGATATGGATGGATATTTACATAAATATAAATTGGCTAGATTAACAGCAAAAGAAATAGAATACTTAAATAATCCCATATCAGAAAAAGAAATTGAACAAACCATCAAAGAACTCCCTAAGAAAAAATCCCTAAACTACATGGATTCACAAGTGAATTCTATGAAACATTCAAAGAACAACTAATCCCAATACTATACAAATTATATGACATAATAATAAAAGAAAGAGATCTACTAAATTTGTTTAATGACACAAATATGATACTGAACCCAAAGCCAGGTAGATCCAAAACACAGAAAGAAAATTAGAGATCAATCTCCTTAATGAACAGAGATGCAAAAATCTTAAATAGAATACTAACAAAAAAGGCTCCAGCAAGTGATCATGAGGCTTATTCATTATGATCAGGTGGGATTTATACCAGGAATGTAAGGATGGTTCAATATTAGGAAAACCATCCACATAATTGACCATATCAACAAGCTAATAAACAAAAATCACATGATTATCTCAATAGATGCTGAAAAAAACCTTTGACAAAATGCAACACTGATTCCTCTTGAAAACACTAGAAAGTATAGGAATAGAAGGGACTTTCCTAAAAATAATAAACAGTACATATCTTATATCATCAATTAGAATTATCTGTAATGGGGACAAATTAGAAGAATTCCCAATAAGATAAGGAGTGAAACAAGAATTCCATTATCATCTCTATTATTTAACATTGTACTAGAACCACGAGCAATAGCAATTAGAAAAGAAAAAGAAATTGAAGATATTAAAAATAGACAATGAGGAGACCAAGCTATCACTTTTTGCAAATGATATGATGGTCTACTTGAAAAATTCTAGAGAATCAACTAAAAAGCTACTGGAAATAATCAACAACTTTAGCAAAGGTGCAGGATACAAAATAAATGCACATTAATCATCAGCATTTCTATATATTTCCAATACTGAGTCTCAGCAGCAAGATTTAGAATGAGAAATATCATTTAAAATCACCTTAGCCAGTATAAAATACTTAGGAATATATCTACCAAAACAAACACAGAAATTATATGAACACAACTACAAAGCACTCTCCAAACAATTAAAACTATATTTAAACAATTGGGAAAACATTTATTGCTCATGGGTAAGATGAGCTAACATAATAAAAATGACCATTCTACCCAAATTAATTAATTTATTTAGTGCCATACCTATCAAAATGCCAAGAAACTTTTTACTGAATTAGCAATAATTATAACAAAGTTCATTTGGAAGAACAAATGATCAAGAATATCAAGGGAAATAATGGAAAAAAAAGTGAAGGAAGGTGGCCTAGCAATACCAGATCTTAAACCGTACTCTAAAGCAGTGGTCATCAAAATGATATGGTACTGGCTAAGAGACAGAAGGGAGGATCATTGGAATAGACTTGGATTAAGTGACATTAGCAAGACGGTCTATGATAAACCCAATGAGCCCAGCTTTTGGGACAAAAGTCCACTATTTGACAAAAATTGCTGGGGAAAGTAGAAAACAATATGGGAGAGATTACGTGTAGATCAACATCTCACACCCTAAACCAAGATAAATTCAGAACTGGTGAATGACTTGAATATAAAGAAGGAAACTATAAGTAAATTAGGTGAACACAGAATAGTATAATTGTTAGATCTTTGAGAAAGGAAAGATTTAAAAACCTACCATGAGTTAGAAAAATTATAAAATGTAAAATAAAATAATTTTGATTACATTAAATTAAAAAGATTTTGTACAAAAAAACCAAATGCAACAAAAATTAGAAGGAAATCAACGAATTGGTAAAAAATCTTTATAACAAAAATTCTGACAAAAGTCTAATTATTAAAATATATAAGGAGCAAAATCAATTGTACAAAAAATCAAGCCAATCGCCAATTGATAAATGGGCAAGGGACATGAATAGGCAATTTTCAGATAAAGAAATCAAAACTATCAATAAGCACATGAGAATGTGTTCTACATCTCTTATAATTAGTGAAATTCAAATCAAAACAATCTGAGGTACCACCTTGCAGCTAGCATATTGGCTAACATGACAGCAAAGGAAAGTGTTGGATGTTGGAAGGGATGTGGCAAAATTGGTACATTGATGCATTGCTGGTGGAGTTGTGAATTGATCCAACCATTCTGGATGACAATTTGCAACTATGCCCAAAGGGCTTTAAAACCTGTCTGCCCTTTGATCCAGCCATACCACTACTGGGTTTATACCTCAAAGAGAGCATAAAGAAAAAAAAGCCATGTACAAAATTATTTATAGCCACACTCTTTGTAATGGCAAAAAAAAAAAAAAACTGCAAAATGAGCTTATTCCCTTTAATTGTGGAATAGCTAAACAAATTGTGGTATCTGCTGGTGATAGAACACTATTGTGCTCAAAGGAATAATGAACTGGAGGAATTCTATGTGAAATGGAATGAACTCCAGGAATTGATTCAGAGCGAAAGAAGCATAACCAGGAGAACATTGTACACAGAGATAGATAAACTATAGTAAAATCTAATGTAATGGACTCCTGTACTAACAGCAATGAGATGATCTGGGACAATTATGAAAGACTTATGACAAAGAATGCTATTCACATTCAGAATATGGCAATAGAAACACAGAAGAAAAACAACTGCTGGAACACAAGGGTTGATGCGGATATGAATTGGAATGTAGACTAAATGAACACTCCAGTGCAGTCATCAATAATATGAAAATAGGTCTTGATCAATGACACATATAAAGCCCAGTGGAAATATGTGTCGATTACAGGGAGTTGGGGAGTAGAGTTGCTGCATGGGAGAGTAAGAACATGAATCATGTAACCATGGAAATATTTTCTAAAAAGAAAATATTTTAAAAAATAAAGTGAAGTTGGCTTCATGTAATAGTGAAGAATAGCTTCATGTGAAAGTGTCGTTTCAGCTGAGTTTTGAAGGAATATAAGAACAATGGGAAAAGAAAGAGTGCATTCCAGATACAGAATGCAATTAGTTCAAAGGCACAGTGAAGAACCTGAGTACCATGTGAAGAAGTTCAAGAAAGTAAGTTTAACTAGAATACTCAGTGTGTGAAGAGGCATAATGTATATAGTAATAAGCATAGAAATCTAGGCTGAGGTGAAGTTTAATGGGTTTTCAAAGCTAAACAGAAGTTGTTTTATTTGATCCTAGAAGTAATTGGGATACACTGGGGTTTATTCAGTACTGGAATAGAATAGACTGACACTTTACAAAAATTCTATTGGCAATTATAGATAGGATACTTTGAGAAAGGTTGGAGATCAAGAACAGAAAGAATAATTAGGAGAGCATAATAAGCCAGAAGAGAAATGAAGAGGGCCTGAACTAGTATAGTGGCTATGTCTGGAAAGAGTTTGAACTAGAATGGTGGTCATGTTCTAATATGGAAAATGGCAGGAATTCCACCCTGCCATTTTCCATATTACAATGTGTATATGGAGAAGGAGGTAGAAGTATTAGAGAAAAATTTAGACATTGACTTTTAATACCTGATTGGCTATTGAGGTAGAGGTAGAGTAACAGGTCAAAGATCATACCAAGTAAGCAAAACTATGTGATTTAAAGGATGGTGATATCCTGTAAAGAAATAAAAGAAGTTTAGAAAAGTAGTCCATTTGGAAGGAAAGATCATGCTTTTTCTTTTCTGTTGGGAAGTGATTAAGTTGGCTATGGGTTATCCTGTTGGAAATGTCCAATAATCAGTTTGCCATAAGATACAGGAACTCTTGACAGATAATAAGGATAGATATTAGAAATATCTATAAAGATAATATGTTTGTCTATCTGGAAGCCTTTCTCCTTACACACAGAGAGAAATGAATGGTATATACTTCTTTTTTCCTCCTTATCCAGTTAGTTACTAAGTTCTTTTATGATATTTTTCACTTTTGTATCATTTTCACTACTACTGCCCTAGTCCAATTCCTTATTATCTCATGTAGACTATTCTAATAACCATTTTAATAGATAGTGTTATTCCTTTCTTTCTTTCACCCATATCTTATTTCTCTAGTACCCCAGCACATCAGTACCAGATAAGTTATTTTAAATTCCTAGCATTTTAAGCATAGAAATGAGCAAAGAATCTATACTAGGTTTTTATAAACAATCAAATAAATTATAGTCTTAGGTTGGGTGTTCATGCTTCCCAATGCTAGCCCATCAGATTCAGAGATAATTAAATAATTTCACAAATATCTTAAAGGTATAATATGAAGAAATATAAGACACAATACATCCACAGTCTATGGGGAAAAGATTTTTATGAAATTTAATTCTAAGGAAAAAGGAAAAAGTGGACCTTTAATTTATATAGAAAGGCCAATATCTTGTGAGGGCTTATTGTTATATGTGTGTCAAAGGGAGATAGAATAGGCATATCTAGTCTCTTCTCTCCCACCCTCCTTCAAGTGAGATTTTTATTCCTGTCAAGAGGAGAAGTAGGATGTTGGCACAGGTCACAACTCTTCTGTCCTCAGAGGGAGAAGGGGTATCTGGATATAATTATATCTATTTGTTCCCATAATCATTATTAGTATAGGGCAGTGATGGGCAAACTTTTTAAAGAAGGGACCAAAGGAAAGGAAATGCTCATCTGTCAGTCTGTTTCTATGGCAACTTTTTCAAAATTCCATTGTTTAGTATCCTACTCCTACTACATCCTACTAATGTATCCATACATTACATTATGTAATCTAACGAATACAATGAAACTTCTAATGAAACTTTCCATAAATCCCTAAGAATTGTCTTGGGTCATTGCATTGCTGCTAGTACAGAAGTCCATTACATTCGTTTTTACCACAGTGTTTCAGTCTCTGAGTACAATGTTCTTCTGGCTCTGCTCCTTTCACTCTGCATCATTTCCTGGAAGTCTTTCCAGTTCATGTGGAATTCCTCCAGTTTATTATTCCTTTGAGCACAATAGTATTCCATCACCAGCATATACCACAATTAGTCCAGCTATTCCCCAATTGAAGGGCATACCCTCATTTTCCAATTTTTTGCCACCACAAAGAGTGCGGCTATAAATATTTTTGTACAAGTCTTTTTATCTATGATCTCTTTTGGGTATAAAACCAGGAGTGGTATGGCTGAATCAAAGGGCAGACAGTCTTTTAAAGCCCTTTGGGCATAGATGCAAATTGTCATCCAGAATGGTTGGATCAGTTCACATCAGTTCATCTTTTTTGAGATTCAAGACCACACTGTGAGTAAACAGGCTTTACATTGTATGACAAAATATAGTTGAAGGCAACATTATTCACTCAAAGATTCAAAGAATATAGGATTTCATTGTGTTCAATGACTGGTACCTTTGAAATGCATTTGATTATGTTTAAAAAATGTAGCATATGGCCTCTGTTCAAGTAATTTGGGTTATAAGTAAAAGTTCATCTGGAGGCTTATTACCAGATTTATAAACAATTAATAGAAAAGAGAGAGGAGAGAGAGAGAGAAGAGAGAGAGAGAAAGAGAGAGAGAGAGAGAGAGAGAGAGAGAGAGAGAGAGAGAGAGAGAGAGAGAAAGTCTTAGCCTTTCTAACTTAAGGTAGGATCAGGTGCTAGATTCCAGCCCATGGTTCCATCCATGCTGCCCTGCAGCTTGCCAGAGATCAAGAGAGAGGATAAGAGAGCAAGGCACCAGCCCAGTGAGTCAGTTAATTCAATAGCTGAAGTAAAATGCCTCTCTCTTTCCCATGCTTACCTTTCAAATTTCCTAGCTCCTCCCTCTGTGGAAATGTTGTACTGGTTTTGGCAAGATGATGCTTACAACACTCATGCTGAAGTCAGGGGAAGCCAGGGCCATGAGATTCTATGGCTTCTATGTCCAACCCCTGAGTGTGCAGGATCAAAATTAGAAGGGAGGTCCTGCAAATATTTTTTCTTACACATGTCTATTTCATGAATAAATTAATTAGAAAAAAATTTGGTGTGGGATAGAGCCAAGATGGTGAAGTAAAAGCAGGGAAAGTTCAAAACCATAATGAATATCCTTTCTAACCCATCTTAAAATTACACCACAAAATGAATACAAGAGTGAAAAAAAAAACAATTAGGAAAGACTGAAACAACTTTCAGGCAGAGAAAAATTCAGAAAGTTACGCAGAGAACATCTACTTCACTATGGCCAGAGGGGAGTACAGCAAGCAAGAGGCTACAACAAGGAGTAAGGAGCAAGTGAATAGCTAGTCCCCCACCTCACATCTACTGTTCTAGGTACTGAAGTAGGGCCCAAGCCAACATCCATACCCTGAGACCCTGCCTAAGCCAACAGCATTGCAACCCAAAACACCCTGCAAAGTTCCAGGCAAACCTGCAGTTAGGTTGAGAATGATAGCATGAGGCAGTCTGTGCTGCAGGCCAGATCTGTCAGAGGCCAGAAGTCAAGTCTACCCCAACTTTGTGGTGAAGACACAGATCTCAGTTTGAGGCAGCCTGTGCAGTACTCTAGATCTCCAGATCTCCAGATCTGTGTAAACCCAGAGCTAGGCCCATAGGTCTCCAGAGAAGATAGTTTTTAAGGGGTGGCCTGTGGGAGCCTAAACCTAGATAGACAGTACCAAAATTCAAGACAGAGCCGCAGGACAAGGATTCTTGGTTTCATTGTTCTCATGTAAAATTAGCTCATAGAATTGATGATGAAAGTGAGAAAATAGTAGAGGTAGAAGAAGGAGATACTAGGAGAAGAAGAAGAGTTGGAGAATAGCTGTGAAGCCAAAAGCTGAGATTTCATCAGTCAAATTGAATATGCAGTCAGAAAGATCAGTAAGGAGAGGACCATTCCCATGGAAGAGGAGATTCCTAAGGAAGAGGAGATTCCTGTGGAAGAGGAGAATCCAAAGGCAACAGAGGAAATTGTGCAGGACTGACAAGTAGATAGAGACTTTGAAGAAGAATTTTCAATAAATGAGATTAGGTGATTGATGGACAAACATTTGTAAGAATTTGTGTAATGTAACATAGCATATTTTTATATAAGAATGCATTCAACAGTATATATTACTGCCATGGACTTTGGAGAAGAAAAGATTTCTTCAGACAAGATGAGAAGATGGAGGATCTGAAGTTTTGGTGGGTATGTTGCATACAACAGAAACATGACACAACATACAACACAGCATAAACATATACATATAAACATAAACATAAAAATTGTTAGGATACATTGATTCAAGTAATGAATCAATGAATAGTTACTTATTATAGGATTTAGTTATATATGAGTGTCCATGTAGATAAATGGATACTATTTAGATTTTAGGCACCTTTTAGAATAGTAGTATCATAGGTAGATAGTTTAGTTTTTAGGAGATTTCATTTAGATAGAATGTCTGAGTTGAGATGTTCTGTTTTGATGATATTAGGAAATATATAAGGACATAGAGTAGAGTTTAGGTAAAATACTAAAGGTTAAGATAAGTTAAGGTAAGGTACTAAAGTTAAGGTAAGGTACTAAATTACATTAAAACATACATTACATATAACATACTACACATTACATATTACACAATTTGCATATATGTAAATAGATGCATAAATATATAAATAGTGTTTATTATAGTTAGGGTTGATAAAATTGTATTATAGTGTATGATTATATGTATATTGTCATTATTTGAGCAGTTAGAAGTATACATAGAGAGAGGGAGTGGAAGTAAGCAGATTAGGATGAAATGTTTTGCCAAGACATCACAGGGTGAAAAAGAGGATTGCACTGAGAGAACAGGGAAGGGAAAGATGCAATGTCACCTAAAGAGGCATGAAAAATTATTATAGTAGAGGAGAAGATGAGGGTGGTGACAGGGAATGCTTAAACTTTACTCTCATCATAACTAGCTCAGAGAAGGAATAATAACCATATTCACTTGTGTATAGAACTCTCTCTTACCCTATAGAAAAGTAGGAGGGAAGTAAGTTGAATGAACAGCGTTGTAAATAGGAGGAAAGGAGAATTAGGGGGGTTATATATAACAAAGCATCAGTGAAGAAGAACAGAGTGAAAAGAAAAAGATCAGGATCAAAAGGGGAAACTAAGATGGAGGGGAATATACAGCTGGTAATCATAACCATGAATGTGAATGGGAGAAACTCACTCATAATGGAAGCAGATACCAGAATAGAATAAAAACCAGAATATGTTGTTTACAAGAAAAACATATGAGGCAGGGTGACACACACAGAGTAAAGGTAAGGGGCTATAGCAGAATTTCTTATATATTATCTGAAGTTTAAAAAGTAGGAGTACCAATCAAAATATTTAACCAACCTAAAACAAAAATAGATTTGATAAAAAGAGATAAGGAAGGAAATCACATCTTTTTTAAAAAAATAATTTATTTATTTAATTAAGAATATTTTTCCATGGTTACATGATTTATGTTCTTACTCTCCCATCCAGCAATCCCACTCCCCCACCTCCTATAACCAACATGTATTTCCACTGGGGTTTTTGTGTGTCATTGACAATGACAACCATTTTCATTGATCAAGACCTATTTCCATATTATTAATATTTGCAATAGAGTGGTCCTTAAGAATCTACAACTACAATCATATCCCCATCGAACCATGTGATCAAAAAATGTCTTTCTTCTGTGTTTCTACTCTCACAGTTCTTTCTCTGAATGTGGATAGCATTCTTTCTCATAAGTCTCTTAGAATTGTCCTAGACCATTGCATTGCTGCTAGTAGAGAAGTCCATTACATTTGATTGTGCCATAGTGTATCTTCTCTCTGTGTACAATGTTCTTCTGGTTCTGCTCCTTTCACTCTACATCAGTTCCTGAAAGTCATTCCACTTCACATGGAATTCTTCCAGTTCATTATTCCTTTCAGCACAATAATATTCCATCACCATCATATATCAGAATTTGTTCAACCATTCCCCAATCGAAGGGCATCCCCTCATTTTCCAATTTTTTGTCACCACAAAGAGCGTGGCTATAAATATTTTTATACATGATTTTTCCTTATTATTTTTTTGGGTTATAAACCAAGCAGTGGTATGGCTGGATCAAAGGGCAGGCAGTTATTCAAAGCCCTTTGCACATAATTCCAAATAGCCTTTTAGAATGGTTGGATCAATTCACAACTTCACCAGCAATGCATTCATGTCTTAATTTTGCCTCATCCCTTCCAATATTTATTATTTTCCTTTGCTATCATATTAGCCAACCTGCTACGTGTGCGGTAGTACCTCAGAGTTGTTTTGATCTGCATTTCTCTAATTATAAGATATTTAGAACACTTTTTAATGTGCTTATTGATAGTTTTTATTTCTTTATCTGAAAACTACCTATTCATGTCCCTTGCCCATTAATCAATTGAGGAATGGCTTGTTTTTTTGTTGTAATGATTTGTTCCCAATTTGATGCTTCCCTTCTAATTTTGGTTGCATTAATTTTGTAAAAAAGGTTTTTTTAAAAAAAACCTTTTTAATTTAATGTAATAAAAATTATTCATTTTATATTTTGTAAGATTCTCTATTTCTTGCTTGGTCTTAAATTCTTTCCTTTCCCACAGATCTGACAGGTATAATATTCTATGTTCAACTAATTTACTTATAATTTCCTTCTTTATATTTAAGTTGTTTACATATTCTGAATTTATCTTCGAATAGGGTGTGAGATGTTGATCTAGACCTAACCTCTCCCATATTGTTTTCCAATTTTCCCAGCAATTTTTGTCAAATAGTGGGTTCTTGTCCCCAAATCCAGGATATTTGGGTTTGTCATACACCATCTTGCTGAGGTCATTTACGCCAAGTCTATTCCACTGATCCTCCCTTCTGTCTTTTAGCCAGTACCACACTGTTTTGATGACCATGGCTTTATAATACAGTTTAAGATCTGGTACTGCTAGGCACCCATCTTTCACATTTTTTCTTTATTTCTTGATATTCTTGATCTTTCATTCTTCCAAATGAACTTTGCTATAATTTTAATTCAATAAAAAAGTTTCTTGTTAGTTTGATAGGTACAGCACTGAATAAGTAAATTAATTTTGGTAGAATTATCATTTTTATTATGTTAGCTCATCCTACCCATGAGCAATTAATGTTTTCCAATTATTTAGATCTAGTTTTAATTGTGTGGAAATTGTTTTGTAGCTGTAGTAATATAATTCCAGTGTTTATCTTTACAAATAGATCCCTAAATATTTTATAATGTCTAGGGTGATTTTAAATGGAATTTCTCTTTCTAACTCTTGCAAAAGTAATTATATTTTGCCAAAATGTACTGTAAGCAATGAAGTAATATGAATACTAAATGTATATGTACTGAATAGTATAGCCTCTAGATTTGCAAAAGAAAATTAAAAGAATTTCAGGAGGAAATAGACATCAAACTATACTAGTGGGAAACCTCAACTTCCCCCTTTCAGAGCTATATAAATCAAACCAAAAAATAAACAAGAAAGTAAAGAAAGTAAAGAAAGTGAACAAAATCTTATAAAAGTTAGAAATAATAAATCTCTAGAGAAAATTAAATGGAAATAAAAAAAGGAATATAAGTTCTTTTCAGTAGTATGTGCCATCTACCCAAAATTTAGCCATGTATTAGAACATATCCAAATGCAAAAAAGCAGAAATAATGAATGCATCCTTTTCAGAGCATAATGAAATATAATTTTAATAAATGAAATTTCACAGCATGATGGAGGCTTAATAGCAGCAAAAGCTGAGACCTGTCTGATAGTTCTTCCAAACCAATATTTTAAAAGTACCTCAAAATGAGAGGAGTCAAAAAACCTTCAGTATACTGAATGAGAATGCTCTCACAATGAACGCAATTGGAAGGTAGATAGAGAGTGAGTCAATTTTAATGGGATTTTCATTAGATAAGGGGGAAACCAGAAGCAAGACTAAACAGAGAGGTGTGTATATTGACTACACCCCCTGCCTATTGTACTGTGTTCTGAGTCTGGGAGTAGCCCAACTTCAGAATCCCAGGACCTACCTTCATCAATAATAGAGCCCACCCCCACCCCAAACATACCACTTGAAGTCCTAGGCCCTGCCCCAGCCTAAACTGAGGTTCAGTAGTCCATAGTGCTTGGCCCTTTCAAGCCTGTACTCTGGTGAAGCCCTTAACTCCAAAATAAAAAAAGCTTTGCTGAGTCCCTGCAAGCCTTCAGGAGAGTAAACAGAATTAGAAGCTTTCAGAACTCCTAGTTCTCAGCAAAAATAAATAAATAAATAAATAAATATGGGAAAATGAGCAAAGAGCAAAAGAAACATCTAAATAAAGAAAATTTCTACAGAGAAAAAGATCAAAGCACAGGGTCAACAGAGGACAGTGAAATCCACATGCAAATGTTCAAAGAAAAATGGAAATTGGTCTCAGGAGCTAGACAAACACAAAAATAATTTAAAAAATCAAATAGCACAGGTCAAAGAAAAATGGGGAAAAAGAAATGAAAGCAATGCGAAAAGAAAATTATAGTTTAAAAAGTAAAATTGGTCAATTGCAGAAAGAGGCATAAAAGTCCAATGAAGAAAAGAATTTCTTATAAAATAGAATTGATCTGCAGGAACTGGTGCAGAGTAAAATAAACAGAACTGGGAGAACATCATACAGAATAATAATAATACGATATGATGATTATCTGAAAACTTGGCTACTCTCAGCAATGCACTAATCTGTGTCAGTCCTGAAAGACATGATAGAGAATACTATCTCCTCCAGAGGAAGAATTATTGCAATTGTCTTTTGCATCCATGTATTTATGGTTGTGTTTATGTATAAATGTGCTCTTAAAACAGTGATCAATATGGAAGTATGCTTTGCATGACACGAAAATAAAATTAAAAAAGAAAAAATATTTTTTACAGAATTACTTTTTAAGATTTGAAAGGGACTTCATTTACCATATGATCCACCATAATTATAGATTATATACTTAACCAGTATTTTAAAACTATCAGTGGTCATCTATTATATATTCAAATATGTCCAGTGAGGGAGATTCCACCACCTCCTGAGTCTGTTCATTCTTCTTTAGCATAGTTCCTAATTTTAAGGAAGTTTTTATTGAAATCACGTGAATCTTTTCCTCTTTATAACTTCTATCCATTATTTCTCATTCTGCCCTCTGTGGCAAAATAGAATAAATCTAATCTCTCTTCCATATAATAGTATTTTGAATTCATGAACACAGTTCTCATGTTCACCCTGCATCTTTTCTTCTTTAGGCAAAATTATCACTTCCTTCAATAGATCTTCAAATAATATGGACTCAGGGCCATTTCTCATCTTGATTATTCACTTCTGGATAGTCTTCAACTCATCTTTGTCTTTCCTTAACTGTCATACCCAGAACTGAAATGAATTCTTTAGTGTATTGTGCAGAAAGATGAGTATGACCTTATTCATGATAGTAATGCCTCTCTTAGTGTATCCAATTTGGCATTAATATTACCATATCACGTTATTTTAAGATTTAGCATATAGTTTAGTAAAATGCTCACATATTCCTCAGATTAACATGTCTAAACTTGCCTCTCTCATCTTGCCCTGTGTACCTAAGTGTAATTCATTATAAATATTGAATTTCTTCCTTTTGGATTCAACCTAATTTTCTAAACTTTAAAATCTTCTTGGATCTTGTTTCTATTCTGGTATATATGCTTAGTAATGTTGGGTTATTTGTGAATCAGTTTTTTAATCTATCCATATCTTTACCCAAGACATTAGCCACAGCAAATAAAAGGAAAATAACTTGGTCAAGCAAAAATCTATGAAGCATTGAGTCACTAAGGTACTCTCCTGAAGAGTTACTGATGATATTAAATCACTAATAATTATTCTTTGTGTCTGGCTATTCAACCAGTTCTGAATTTATCCAATTATTGGTTAATATACATCATTTTAACTTTTCTGAAAGTATAGTTTTAGTTGCTCTCCCAAATTCTTTGCTGAGCTCTAAGTAAACTCTATCAACTCAATTCCCCTTGATTTACTAAACTTGTCATAATCTGAAAAAAAAGGAAATAAAGTTGTAAGGTATTACTTATTTGTTATCAAATCATAGTGGTTCTTTTAAATCATTGCTTCACTTTATAGCCATTCACTCAACAGCTTTTTAATATTTCATTCTCAAATTTTCCTAGGAATCAACATCAAGTACAATGATCTATACTCTTTTTTTTCTGTTTTGAAAATTGAGACATATTTTACTTTCCCTAGATTTGTGGTAACTCTCCTTTCTTCAAAATATTTTAGCAGCTCAGAAATAACATCTACCAGTTCTTTTAGGATCCAAGGATAAAATTCATCTGTGCCAAGTAAATGGAATTCATCAAGCACAACTAGATATCCTCTTGCTAATTCTTTATATATATATATAACAACTTCAATAACTCGTTCTCAATAGACTCTCTATCATATATATATATATATATATATATATATATATATATATATTCAATTCCTTCTTCACTTTTCTTGTTTAAAGTCATTTCCAATGCAAAATACTTTCTCTTGAGCAAAGAAAACAGAAACTACAAAAGAATTGTGCAGCTCTACCTTCTTCCTCTTGTCAATTATTATGATCCCACCCACCTAAGGTAGTTGTCAAATAAACAAGATGGATTTTTATTTCAGGAAGGCTTGAGGCCATCAAAATCCTAAGTCCCATCCCAAAAGATAATATAGGCTGCTTTTCTATTCTTCACCAATTCTGGTCTCAGGTCATTGTTGTGGTATGTGTCTAAGATACCGGTTTTGAAAAATGGATTTTATGTGTTATACATATAATTATACATCATGGTTTGGAAAATAAGGATCCCTCATCTGCTTAGTTGGATGTGTATATTTAAGACAAAATATCTTAAATGATCATGGACATTAGTTAGTTTTTTTAATGTTCTTGAATTCTACAGAATGTCATTAACAAAAAATGTCATCTAGAGGACCTTATGATCTATAGGGGATTTGCATTTTACAATGAACATTCTACACAACAATGTTATATTTTCTTGGCTACCATACATCTCTCTATTCTGTAGTTTGGGTATAAATCTACACAAAATCTTGCTTTGTATTACATATAATTTAGGCATTATGCTTTATGCGGAAGTTGTAAGATATAACTTCCAGAAGTATGTTTTTGAATTATGGAACTTCATGCATTCCTAAGCACCAAACTGAATGGTAATTGAATGGGGCAGAGTGTGCATTTCAAACAACAACAACAAAACCCCACAAGAACAGTTAAGTAAAGGATATTATCAGAGATATGTGACTAGAAAGAAAAAAATGATGGTCAGTCAGGTAGCTAATAGATAACTAATATCCAACCTGCATGCTCTATCAGCACCCATATGATGTCATGTCAAGATTTCTAGATGAAACATCCTCAGAAATGTAGATTAAAGTCCTGAAGAAGCATTATGGAAAGATATGGACAAGTTCAGGTGAAAGTGCATGGACAGGTTCAAATCCACATTATTAGAAGGAATACCCCCAATGGTAAAAGCATAGCTCTATTGAAGTATTAATATAAATGTCAGTGATTATTTCTATGTTTGTTATCCTTGGCAAATACTAAAGATAAAGCTACCCTAGTTTTCTAAATATTGGTGCATTTTAATACTATATAATAGGTTTTCTTCAAGGTAAAATATTTCATTGCAAAACAGGTGACATATCTTTCAACAAATTCTTGAAGATCTGACTAGTTTTATATAATAGCCATTTATGAAAATCTTCATACTTTTCCTAATCATTGAGAATACAATTTAGTATGGTAACTCAAAAAGACATTTTGCTACAAATAGCATGTACAGTTATACTCCAGATATTCCACAGCAGTCTATGCTGATTTGAATTAAGCTGCTGGACTCACTTTTGGTGTTGTCTGCTATCAGTGACAAGTCAAGCAGAAGGAGAGTCAGGTTGGAAAATACTTTTAAAAAGCCAGATGTTCTTTAATAGAGTGGCATGAACTCAAATTGTTCACCATCTTCATAAAGATGACAGAGTCCCTAAAGATCTGAACTCATTTCAACTATTCAAGCAAAAAAAAAAAGAGTCAATTTACAGAATTCAGAAGTATAAAATAACCTCCAAACCACCTCAATTCACCTGGGACATTGAAATGTAGAACCCTCCTTACTAGCAGAAGCTAATTGAGTCAAATCAAGCTGGGAGGCAGAAATAAATTTGGTGAAATATCGGTTCCCACTAATCCTTTCAAGTATGTTTTCCTGGAATTTGTCAGCATACAATCCTCCAGGCATTTGAGAAGTCATCACAGGAAAGATTGAATCCAAATGGAGAGTGAGGGAAAGGGTATTGCAAACCAGGAGATCCTTTAAATGAAAGAAATTAGCACCATAGCACGTAAGCAGACACAGACTGAAGAGACAAGGCAAATCTGATAGGCAGTGACCCTACTGATGCTTACTGAAGTTGCCCTGAGGATTCTAAGAAATCAGGAGATTTAGCAATAAATAGGCAGTTTCTATTTTTCTTTCCCTGTTAGGGGAAATGAAAGGGGCAGGTTCAAGTTAACTTAGAAACCCTGGGTATACATATAACAAATTTTTATTTTCTAAAGAAAACAAAAAAAACCTTTCCTACAAAAACTTGAGAAATTACCCAGGCAGTATGAACCTGTGCTCTGTTTAGACTGCTACATTAGAGAGATGTTTTTCCCCACTGCCAGAATTTCTAATGACATCAAGCTAAGATTTCCAGGAAAGGCAGTCCATAATATTGGAAATGCTAAACACTCTAGAATTAAGTAGTTAAGGAGAAGCAGGCACTGCAGTTGATGGCTAGATTCATTGTTCTCTCTGTGAAGATATTTGTCAGTTTGGAGACTAAAGAAATTCAAGAATTACACCTTGCAGTTATTAATTCCTAAGAAAAACAACATTTTTTCTGCACTAACTACCTTGGAATTTGCTCCAGGCCTTAACATATTCTCACTATAAATGAGTTTCAACCAAGCAGAGTGAAACTATTGCTTTTATACACAAATTTGAGCTTTCTTTTAGAAAATATGCACACATATAAGGTACATGCACAAATAGGAGGCAAAAATTACTTACAAGGAGGAAGAGTAGCATTTTAAACCAGCATAAAGTGTCCCAGACCAATTTATATAAAGTTCAAAAGATAAGTCATTTATAACTCAAATCTCTAAATACAACCAGTAAGCTCAATGTATACACACACACACACACACACACACACACACACACACACACACACACATATATATATATATATATACTCAATAATTTCCATTTACTCTTCTCTTAATTTTTCATTTTTAAATAAAATAAAAAGCTTTAATTGGCTTGCATATACCAATAAGGGTAATTAAAATTTTTGTTTGAACATCTTGCTCTTTTTCTTTCAAAGTTTCTTTTTTAAAATATTTTTTTCTTTTTTCTTTAGAATATTTTCCCATGGTTACATGATTTATGATTCTTGCTTACCTCTTCCCCTCCTCCCAAACCTGAAAAGCAGTCCTACTGGGATATACATGTATCATTGTTCAAAACCTATTTCCATGTTATTCATATTGGCAACAGAGTCATCTTTTAACATGAAAACCCTAATCATAACCATATTGAACAACATGATTCATCATATATTTTTCTTCTGTGTTTCTATTCCCACAGTTCTTTCTCTGGATGTGGATAGTGTTCTTTCTCATAAATTCCGCAGTGTTGTCCTGTGTCATTGCATTGCTGCTAGTACAGAAGTCCATTACATTCGATTTTACCACAGTAAATTTGTCTTAGTTCCTTATATATATATGGAAAATTAAATTTTGTTATAAAAATGTTCTTCAAGTTTGTTGCTTTCCTTCTAATTTTCATTACATTGGTTTTGCTTGTACAAAACCTTTTTAACTTGATATAGTCAGTTGTTCATTTTACATTTTGTAATGTTCTCTGTCTCTTGTTTGTTCTTAAATTCCTTCTTTTTCCACAGATCTGACAGGTATAATATTCTATGTTCACCTACTTAATTTATGATTTCACTCGTTATATTTAAGTCTTTTACCCATTTTGAAATTATCTTGATATAAGGTATAAGATGTTGATCTAAACCAAAATTTTCCCTTACTGTTTTCGAGTTCAAATAGTGAACTCTTTTCCCAAAAGTTGGGGGTCTTTAGGTTATCATCTCTAGTCTATTCCATTGATCCCCTCTTCTGTCTCTTAGCCAGTAACATATTGTTTTGATGACCACTGCTTTATAGTACAGTTTATGATCTGGTACTGCTAGGCCTCCATCCTTCACATTTTTTCAAAATTTCCCTTGATATCCTTGATCTTTTGGTCTTCCATATGAAATTTGTTATAATTTTTTCTAATTCTATAAAAAAAGTTTTTTTGTAGTTTGACAGGTATGATAGTGAATAAGTAAATTAATTTGGGTAGGATTGTCATTTTTATTATATTAGCTTGTCCTACCTAGGAGCAATGAATATTTTCCAATTATTTAGATGTAGTTTTAATGTGTGAAAAGTGTTTTGTATTTGTGTTCATATACTTACTGTGTTTGTCTTAGCAGATAGATTCCTAAATATTTTATATGATCTAGAGTGATTTTAAATGGAGTTTCTTTTTCTAATTCTTGCTGCTGAGTTTTGTTGGAAATATATAGAAATGGTAATGATTTATATGGGTTTATATTGTACTCTGCAACATGGTTAAAGTGGTTTATTTTTTCCACTAGCCTTTTAGTTGATTTTCTGGAATTATTTAAGTATACTATCATATCATCTGCAAAGAGTGATAGTTTAACTTCTTCACTGCCTACTTTAATCTATTCACTTTCTTTTTCTTCTCTAATTGCTATCACTAACATTTCTAGAATAATATTAAATAATAAAGGTGATAATGGGAATTCTTGCTTCATTCCTGATCTTTTTTGGGAAGGCTTCTAACTTTGTTCCCATTGCTGATGAAACTTGCTGATGGTTTTAAATATAGACTGTTTATTATTTTGAGGAATGGTCCTTCTTTTCCTATAATTTCTAGTGTTTTCATTAGGAATGAGTGTTGTATTTTTTCAAAGGCTTTTTATTCATCTATTGAGAAAATCATGTTGATTTGATTATTGAAATGGTCAATTATGTGGATGGTTATCCTAATATTAAACTATCCTTGCATTCCTGGTATAAATCCCACCTGATCATGGTTAATAATCTTCATGAACACTTGTTGGAGTCTTTTTGCTAGTATTCTATTTAAGATTTTTGCATCTGTATTCATTAAGGAGATTGGTCTATAGTTTTGTTTTTTTTCTCTGTTTTGGTATGCCTGACTTAGTAATCAGTATCATATGTGTGTCATGAAAGAAATTTCATAAAAATCCTTCTTTGCTTATTTTGTCAAATAATTTGTACTACTGGAATTATTTGTTTTTTAAATGTTTGATAGCATTCACTTGTGAATCCATTTGGCCCTGGGGATTTTTTTCTTAGGAAGTTCCTTGATGGTTTGGTCAATTTCTTTTTCTGAGATGGGATTATTTAAGTATTCTATTTCCTCTTTCATTAATCTAGGCCAGTGATGGGCAAACTTTTTAAAGAGGGGGCCAAAGGAAAGGAAATGCTCATCTGTTAGTCTATTTCTAAGGTAACTCTTTCCAATTTTCATTGTATTGTATCCTACTCATTGTATTTGTCAGATTAGGAATAATGTCCCACTGCTGGATTGAACATTTCTGGGGGCTGAATCTGGCTTGCAGGCCATAGTTTGCCCATCACTGATCTATGCAATTCATATTTTTTTTAAATATTCATCCATTTCACCTAGATTGTCATATAATTGGGCAACATAGCTCTTAATAATTATCTTATTAATAATTACCTTCATTAGAGGTGAGATCACCCTTTTTCATCTTTGACACCATTTTTTTCATCTTTGATATCATTAATTTGATTCTCTTTCTAATTTGTTCTTTTTCTAATTTTTTAAGTTGTAAGCCCAATTCTTTGATGTCCTTCCCCTCTAGTTTGTTGGTATAGGCACTCAGAGATATAAATTTTCCCCTGAGTACTGCTTTGGCTATATTCCATAAGTTTTTATATAATGTCTCATCATTGTCATTTTCTTTAATGAAGTCCATAATTGTTTCTATGATTTCTTCTTTGATCCACAAGTTTTGAAGAATTAGATTACTTAGTTTCCAATTAATTCTAAATTTGCCTTTCTATGGAGCCTTGTTAATTTTAATTTTTATCTCATTATGACCTGAAAAACTTGCATTTATTAGTTCTTTTCTGCATTTGTTTACAATATTTCTATGCCCTAGTACATGGTCAGTCTTTTTATATTTACTATGTACTGCTGAGAAGAAGTTATATTCCTTTTTATTCCTGTTCAGTTTTCTCTAGATATCTATTAACTCTAATTTTTCTAGCATTTCATTTACTTCCCATACTTCTTTCTTATTTATTTTTTGGTTAGATGTATTTAGTTCTGAAAGGGGAAGGTTGAGATCCCCCACTAGTATGAATTCCTTTAATTTTTTCCTTTAGAAATCTAGATGTTATCCCATTTGGTATAAATGTTTAGTAATGCTATTACCTCATTGTTTATAGTACCTTTTAGCAAAATTAATTTCCTTCTTTATCTCTTTTAATCAGATCAATTTCTTCTTTGGCTTTTTCTGGTATCAGAAAATAATTGTTATTGCTGTCTTTTTAAAATTTTAGGTGAGGCATCATAAATTCTGTTTCAGTCTTTTACCTTGAATCTGTTTGTATTACACTGCCTCAGATGTTTCCCAGATGTCTTTTTATAAATTGTTCAAGGGAATTACTAGGAACACTTCCAAAGTAAATGATGAATATCTTCTAGATGAAATGATTTACAATTGAATCTCAGAAGAATCAATTGAATGAATCATTTCTAACTTACTTTAAGGAGTAAATTGGAAGTGTTTATATTTTTAATTATATAGAGTAGGATTCTCACTTAGGCATTTATTATCATCCCATTTCTCACCTGGGTGCTTCCTTTGGCAGCACATATACTATTTCTCACTGGGAAAGTTTAGGCATCATTCAGGTAAAATAAATGAAACTGAAAAGCCTACCTGCCCAAGGACATATACTCATACACATATGTATGTAAATGTGAATGTATGTATATATGAGTATATATGTATACACATTATCTATCTATTTATCTACCTATCATTATTGACAAAGCAGGGATTAGAACTCCCAAGCTAGGAGACTTTCTGCCATTCCATGATACCCTTTCAATCATAATTTAACATTTAATCATTTTAACTTCTTCTCCTTGTTTCATAGGTTCATAAGATTTTAGAGATAGGAGTTATATTAGAGTGAAATCTGCTCATTTCATATATAAAGTAATTGAGGCTCAAAGAGATTAAATGACTTAGCCAATATTACATGTATTAAGTGGCAGAGCCAGGATTTGAACCTGGGTCTTCAATCTTTTTTAGGGTTATTTCTAAAATGATTAGCCGTATGGCCCTCCGCAACTACCTTTACTCTGGGCCTCAATTTACTTATCTATATGTGATCTGTCACCCCAGGTTTTGTATGATCATCATCTTGAGATTTGCACTAATAATGACGAGGTTTAATCTTGAGAGTCATGCTTCCCACATTTTATTATATCTCTCTGAGTCCTTGTGCTTTATCCAGAAGAGTCTTTGAGGAATCTCAGAATAACATTCATGTCTATGTTTCCGTCTATAGATGTAAAAAAATTCAAGGTAATTCAAGATAATTCAAGGTAACAGTATACATATTAAAACAAAGATGTTTTTATTCTATTGCACAGAAAACAAAAAACAATAGAATGTTGTCAATGTGGAAAAGTAGGGACACTAATGCACCATTGGTGGAATAATAAGCTGATCCAACCATTTTGGAGAACAATTTGGAATTACATTAAGAAAAACTATAAAACTGTTCATATCCTTAGATCATTGCTGTATTTATTTCCCAAGGAGATCATGGAAAAAGGAAAATAATCTATATTTTCCAAAATATTTATAACAGCTCTCTTTGTGGTGGCAAAGAACTAGAAATTGAGGGGGTTATTCACCAATCAATCATTTGGGGAATAATTAATCAAATTTCATTATATGCTTGGGAACATAATAATACTGCACCATAAGAAATAATGATTAGATTAATTTTAAAAAATCTTGGAAGAAACTATATGATATAATGAAGAGTGAAATGTGTAGAACTAAATGAATATTATAAATAAATACAGATTCAATATCTAAGTAATAACTTATGAGTGTTCACCTCTGGAGAATGGAATGAGAAGTTGAAACCCAAAAGACAAAATCTACATATTTTGCCAGATGATGATTTCTATGTGGAGGAAGTAGCTGAATAATATATATGTTTTATATATATAAAATGGTATCATGTCCCATAAATTATCCACATAATACTTCTTTCCTTATTGAGCCCTACCTTCTCCCTTAGCTCATAGCCAGATATGTTCAGTCCTCATGCTAAAATCCTAGTTAGAAGAAATCATGTTTGAAGTTCCTAGTCAGAAATCCTCCCCAGACATTGCAATGAGTTCCACTTAACCCAAGACACAGACATAGGCATCTAGACTATGATATTTATCTGAATTCTAACTGAAGGAAAATATACTTAGAGTTTACATATAGTCAACCTCTTTCTCAATGTACCTATATTGTACAAAACCCCCAAGGCAGAGAAATGAAATCCATGTCATTTGTTGCCCTGTTGTGACTTTAGTTCCTTATTACCTCTATAGATTCATTCAATAGATGAAAATTAGGTGGCATAGTCCTTTATCTAACTCATTGATGGAAATATTCAGAAATTCTCTTTCCTGTTCTAGAGGGCTAGTTTCTATAATTCTCAAACTTAGCAGTGTTAGTATGGCAAACTCAAAACAAGATCATCCAGGAACTTCCTTTACCTCTCTAAAAGACTATCTATGATGGCACTGCATTGCCTAGGAAACATACATTAGGAGTTCTCAACAGTCTTCTAGAAATCTGGGATGCAAGGATTCCCCCTGATTTTTCAGGATGAGAGATTAGGTCATTGCTTTTTCAAATATTGGAGCTAAGTAACTTGTGTCAAAGAATGTTCTTCTTTGGTCTATGTTTGAAAGCACATAGAGTTCCTTCAGATCTCTGACCTGAGGTAGACGTTAGTGGTTTTAGGGACTGAAAGGAAGCCATCCTCTGTCTCTCCCTCCCTCTCTCTCTCTCTCTCTCTCTCTCTCTCTCTCTCTCTCTCTCTCTCTCTCTCTTCATATCCTTAAATACTGGCTCAGTGGCTCTTTCAATGTATTTCTGGGGAAAAATTGTTAAGAAAGGCTAAATTCTGTAAAATATATTCTCCTTTATAGATCTCTGCAAAAGGGTACATCTTTTGGTAATGGTCCAATACAGTGATGGGCAAACTTTTTAAAGAGGGAGCCAAAGGAAAGGAAATGCTCATCTGTCAGTCTGTTTCCAAGGCAACTCTTTCGAAGTTTCATTGTATTTTATCCTACTCATATTCGTCAGATTATGAATAATGCCACATGGCTGGATAGAACATTTCAGGGGGCCACATCTGGCCCGTGGGCGGTAGTTTGCCCATCACTGGTCCAAGACAAATGATTTAGCCCCACTTACTCCACAGTGAGTGGAAGAGGGAAAGGGATCCTGGATGAAAAGACAACTGACATATTTAATTAGAGGCCTCCAGTTGTTTATTAACAAATGACTAAAGTAGATGAATCCCCATATTTGAGGGGGCTATACATTACAGTGTGTCCAAGGATAAAGAATGAAAAGTTGTGATCTTTTTAGAACTTCAGCTCAATACTTGGGCCTCCCCATGAATTCACTCTTTTGTTTTTATTGGGAAGTAAATATCATCAGTAAGTCCCAGTAACTTGACTAATCTAGTGAAGTTTTTCTTCATTTGAGGTCCCAGCTTTTCACTTCTCCAAGCCAGTCCCCAGAACTTTTGACCATTTCTTACAGATAGGCAGGAGTCAATAATAATGTGATGAAAATTTTGTTTTACTGTTTAAAATCTGAGTGCCCTCTGGAATTTAGATCATCTTTTAGGTCCTTTTTGAACTCTAGAATTCCATGAAATTCCATAACTGGAGCATGTCAATATAAAGGAAACAAGATTTCATCTCCATGTAGAGTTATTCCTCCAAACTTAGAAAATAATCATATCTATTATATTCTTTAAAAATAATATTTTTACATCACTTTTTAATATTAAATTAAGCCCTGATTTTATAGAGTAGTACAAATAGAAGAAAGAATTAAGGAACAGACTTAAATTGCTAATTTCATCAGTTGAAACTGAAAGTAAGATTTACTTGGAAATATAAAATAGTACTCTAAATCAAAACCAGCAGTTACATTTTTAATATGTTTACTTTATATAGAGATAATACAATCCTTCAGCCATGTTATATTTTATTTTTCTTTTAAATTATTATCCACTTCAATATATTTATATTTCACATTGGATGTTCTCTACTTATTTTAAGAGATCTGCTATCACGAATTCAAGAGTTTTTGTTTTTGTTTTTCTTTTTAGTTCTCTTAATTATTTTTGTTGTGAAATTCACATTCTGACATTATTCCTTCATAAATTCCCCAATGGTTTTCATCCTGATTTTCAAACTTTCTAGAAAATCCTATTGGAGTTTTGTGTTCTCTTGGCTTTCCAGAGGAGTGTTGTTTTTAAAAATGATAAAGGCTGATATTATGAGGAAAACTAATATTTTATTTAGGCCCATGTTGATAGAATAAAATCGACTACGAGCCTGTAAAGATTTCAAATTGCTGCCTCAGCCATTCCTTTCTGTACCTTCCCTAACCTTTTTCTACATTCCCCAGAGAGCTTGCTCAGGTAGCAAAGATACTGCCTCCAATGACCCCAGGAGTCTTATATCATTCTCTTACATCATCACACTTCCTGTCTGCCTCCACTTTTTACAAGAGGAATCATGGGAAATGTAGTTTCCAGAGTCCCCAAAACATCCACAGGAAGTTTGTCATATATCTACATATCTTAAGGCTCAAATGAGCCCCAATACCTCTAAATGGAACCCCCCAAATTCCAAATAACACATTTTCCCCCTGAGATCTGGTAAAAAAGACTGGTCTTTTTTAGTGGATCTTCTAAACATAGTAAAATTCTAAATTTCAGAAAATTGGGGATAAAAGAAAAGATGATAATAAAAAACTAGCCACATTGACAAAAAAACAATTTGGGGCAGTCCCCTATTGACACAAGAGTGTACTTTCAAAACAATTCATTCAACTCATTCAACTCCCCATAGTTCAAATCAACTGCACCCCAAAGTTCAATTTTGGATTTTCATGATCCAGTGAAGGCTCTTCAGGCATCTTCATGGTGTCTTCACCAAATGGGTTGTTGTCTGGATTATGGGGAGATGGGAATTTTCTTATCCTGAAATTACTCTTAAAAGAATTTAAACTTTACATTAAAGATTATAAAACATACATTTCCTTCTGAGAATTATACATTACACCCCTGAAATTACTCCTAAAGGAGTTAAAAACATTTTTTTACGTTATAGATTTTAATATAGACATTATGATTATAAAAACTTAACACACACACCCCTGAGGAAAATTCCAAATAACACATTTCTCCCCTGAAAATGGTAGACCAGGTCAGCTAAGGATGCATGGCTGAGTCACAGAGTTGTATAAAATCAATTGGCAAAAGAAATGATAACAAATAAAAAAGAATAAAATTCAAATAAAAGGGGGAAAATTAATTAACTTGTGAATGAAATGTAAAATGTGTGAAAATATAAGGAAGAAAAAAATAATGAAAAATTATGACGGGTTCTTAAATCAAGGCTCAATAAAAGTGATTTAAGCAGTTCATTATCCATTTAGGAGCCATTGACTAGAGAAAGTTGCCATTCTCTATATAAGAGAAATAAGGGAAATGTCTTTTCCTGGTCTGATTTGCCTGCACCTTCTCAGGGAATGAGCCATAAAGATAGCCAATCTTAGGTGTTTTACTAGGAATTTAAATTAAGAGAAAGTCTCGTCCTCTAAAGTGTTAGAAAAAACTGCGACTTCAAAACTCAAACTCCAGTTTCAAGCCTTTCAGTATCGGCATAGAACTTCTTCAATTCATGATCTGCATGGTCTTTTGCTTGGCACTTTTGCAGATTCTCAGTCAGTTTCCATGACCTCATGGCTCTTTTTAGCACTTCTCCTGGAATCAGACAGAGAAACATTAAATCACAGTCCCATAATATTTACCAATAATTGGCAGGTGACCATAGTCTCAGGCTTTTCAGGTATGCATTAATATTATAGCAAATATATTTGCATTAAACTTATATCACTGTAAAATCAAAAAAAGTATTAACAATGATTATATATTTACTTTCAGTACAAAATGAGAAAAAGGAAAAAATCAATTGCTCTAATTAAAAAAATTAAAAGGAAAAGCAATTAGAAAATTTAAAATTCAGGGAAAAATGCAATGCTTTCAAGGATAAAAATTTGAGGGAAAAGAACACATATTTCATTACACATGTGAGGAAGAAAAATGAAAGAATGTTTTAAAAATAAAAAAATAAATATTTTAGAACTTGTGAAGGGTGTTTTATCCAAAAAATGAGATTCATTTCCTGTTAAGCTTTTGCATGAACTGTGAGTGTAAATGGGTTTTACAAAATAGCAGATTCACAATGCACATTCAAATAAAGTACCATAATTTCTAATAACACATTTAAAGACAATAGTAAACAACCTATTATTATAATCACTTGCTATGATGTTTAAAAAAATAGTATACTTGTCACAAACTCAACAGGTGTAGTAAACCTTGGCTGTTATTGTCTCCATATCAATTGTGGAATTGTGGGGCAGAGCCTAAAAAGAAATCTGATTTAAAAAAAAAAAAACAAAATCTTCTGGGTCTAAATTGTCCTTAAGAATTCTAGATCCTTCTGATAAAATCAGGCTAAAACACAGAGACTAAAATCACATATATAGAAGCTCTCCTGGCTTCCTGTATATATATATATATATATATATATAAAACAACAATTCTTCACGATAAAATATATAAAACCTTATCCTTTAAGACAACAATTCTTTAAAATAAATATATAAAAACCTTATCATTCATACAGAAGGGACTAGGCATCTAAAGTAAAATTTAAAACCTCTTATACAATTACAATTTAAATTCTCAAGGCATCAAAATCTCCAAAGTTATGCACAATTATCAAGATAGAATAAAAGTTTAAGGCATGTGCTCCTATAGTTGAGATGACAAATCCAGTATACATAAGGCTATTTACAACTTTAAGATGTGGAAGATGTTCAAATGGTACAGAGAACAGCATTGTTTTGATATAGTAAAAAATGAAACCTTAAATAAATTAGAAAATACAATATGAGTAACAGATAGCAAGCTATACAGTAAAAAAAATACCCTTTATACCAGTCCTAATAGATTTATTCACTATTTGGGAGTTAAAATCATAAACAGAATTAATCTAGCAGCCAAAACAGCATTAGCTTAAAATGATTCAGTGCAACAGGAAAAAAAAATTAATTCGCAAAACTAATCAGTAAAATAGAGTAAGATACATATTCTTTTTTAAATAGCAATAAAACCCATTCAGAGAAAAGCAGCCAAAAAGAAAATTGCAAAGACGGCAGAAGCATAGCTATAGCTTTGGAGAGGATTCTAAATGCTCTCAGATTACTTGGTAGGCTATCTGAAAAACTGAGAGGTATGTTACCCACATGGTAAGTGGAAGATCTAAATATTCCTCTTTCAGATGTAGATGAATAAAACGAAAAAATGAATAAGAAAGAGGTAAGAGAAGAGAATTAAGTCCTAGAAAAGATAGATTTAATAGATATATGGAGAAAAATAAATAGGGACAAAAAGGAATACACCTTTTTTTCAGCTTCACATGGTGCATTCACAAAGACTGATAATGTAATAGGGCATAGAAATATTGCAAACAAATGCAAAAGAGCAGAAATAATAAATGTAAACTTCTCAGATCATGATGCAATAAAAATAAGAATTAGTAAGGGCACCTGTACAGGCAAATCAAAAACTAATTGGAAATTAAATACTAGGATTCTCCAAAACCAGCTAGTCAAAGAAGAAATTATAGAAACAATCAACAATTTCATTGAAGAGAATGACAATGATGAGACATCCTACCAAACTCTGTGGGATGCAGCAAAGGCAGTACTCAAGGGAAAATTTGTGTTCTTGAGTGCATATATTAACAAATTAAGAAGGGCAGAGATTAATGAATTGGGCATACAACTTAAAAAATTAGAAAACGAGCAAATTAAAAATCCTCAGTTGAAAACTAAATTAGAAATACTAAAATTCAAGGGAGAAATTAATAAAGTTGAAAGTAAAAGAACTATCGAATTAATAAATAAGACTAGAAGCTGGTATTTTGAAAAAACAGACAAGATAGACAAAGTACTGGTCAATCTAATAAAAAAGAAAAGAAGAAAAGCAAATTGACAGAATCAAAGATGAAAAGGGAGACCTAACCTCTAATGAAGGGGATATTAAGGCAATCATTAAAACTATTTTGCCCAATTATATGGCAATAAATATAACAATTTAGGAGATATGGACGAATATTTACAAAAATACAAATTGCCTAGATTAACAGCAGAAGAAATAGAATACCTAAATAATCCCATATCAGAAAAAGAAATTGAACAAGCCATCAAAGAACTCCCTAAGAAAAAATCACCAGGACCTGATGATTCACAAGTGAATTCTATCAGATATTCAAAGAGCAACTAATCCCAATACTATACAAATTATTTGATGTAATGAGCAAAAAAGGAGCCCTACCAAGTTCCATTTATGACACAAATATGGTACTGATTCGAAAGCCAGGTAGATCAAAAATGGAGAAAGAAAATTGCAGACCAATCTCCTTAATGAACATAGATGAAAAAAATTCTTAAATAGAATACTAGCAAAAAGTCTCCAGCAAGTGATCAAGAAGATCATCCACCATGACAGGTGGGATTTATACCAGGAATACAAGGATGGTTCAACATTAGGAAAACCATCCACATAATTGACCATATCAACAATCTAACAAATAAAAATCACATGATTATCTCAATAAATGCTAAAAAAGCCTTTGACAAAATACAGCACCCATTCCTGTTGAAAACACTGGAAAGTATAGGAATAGAAGGTCCTTTCCTAAAAAATAATAAACAGTATATACATAAAACCATCATCAAGCATCATATGCAATGGGGATAAATTAGAAGTCTTCCCAATAAGATCAGGAGTGAGATGCCCATTATCACATCTATTATTTAACATGGTACTAGAAACACTAGCAATAGCAATTAGAAAAGAAAAAGAAATTGAGGGTATCAAAATAGGCAATGAGGAGACTAAGCTATCACTCTTTTAGATGATATGATGGTCTACTTAAAAAACGCTAGAGAATCAACTAAGAAGCTTGTAGAAATAATCAACAACTTGAGCAAAGTTGCAGGATACAAAATAAATGCACATAAATCATCAGCATTTCTATATATCTCCAACACATCACAACAGCAAGAGGTAGAAGGAGAAACACCATTTAAAATCACCCTAGACAATATAAAATACTTGGGGATCTATCTACCAAAACAAACACAGAAATTATATGAAAACAACTACAAAACACTTTCCAAACAATTAAATTTAGATCTAAACAATTGGAAAAACATTGATTGCTCATGTGTAGGACGAGCTAACATAATAAAAATAACCATCCTACCCCAATTAATTTACCTATTTAGTGCCATACCTATCAAACTACCAAAAACTTTTTTATTGAATTAGAAAAAACTATAACCCTATTCATTTGGAATAACTAAAGATCAAGAATATCAAGAGAAAAAAATTTTAAAAAAATGTGAAGGAAGGGGGCCTAGCAGTACCAAATATTAAATTATATTATATAGCAGATGTCATCAAAATGGGATGATACTGGCTAAGAGACAGAAGAGAGGATCAGTGGAATAGACTTGGGGTAAGTGACGTCAGCAAGAAAGTGTACGATAAACCCAAAGAGCCCAACTTTTGGGACAAAAATCCACTCTTTGATAAAAACTTCTGGGAAATTTGGAAAACAATATGGGAGAGATTAGGTTTAGATCAATATTTCACACTCTAAACCAAGATGAATTCAGAATGGGTTAATGACTTGAATATAAAGAGGGAAACTATAAATAAGTTAAGTGAACACAGAATAGTATACTTGTCAGATCTCTGGGAAAGGAATGTTTTTAAAACCAAGCAAGAGTTAGAGAAAATTACAAAATATAAAATAAATGATTTTGATTATATCAAACTAAAAAGCTTTTTACAAACAAAAACAATGCAGCCAAAATCAGAACAGAAACAACAGATTGGGAAAAAATCTTTATAACAAAAAATTCTGACTGCAGTCTAATTACTGAAATATAGGAGGAATTAAATCAATTGTATAAAATATCAAGCTATTCCCCAATTGATAAATGGGTAAAGGACATGAATAGGCAATTTTCAGATAAAGAAATCAAAAGTATCAATAAGCACAATAGAAAGTGTTCTAAATCTCTAATAATTAGAGAAATGGGAATCAAAACCACTCTGAGGTATCACCTCACCCCTAGCATATTGGATAAAATGATAGAAGGGGAGAGAGTTGGAGGGGATGTGGCAAAACTTGGGTATTAATGCATTGCTCGTGGAGTTGTGAACTGATCCCAACATTCTGGAAGGCAATTTGGAACTATGCTCAAAAGGTTATAAAAAAAATGCCTGCCCTTTGATCCAGCCATACCCATTGTTGGGTTTGTACCCTAAAGAGTTCCTAGATAAATAGACTTTTACAAAAATATTCATAGCCACACTTTTCGCTGTGGCAAAAAACTGGAAAATGAAGGTATGTCCTTCATTTGGGGAATTGCTTAACAAATTGTGGTGTATGCTGGTGATGGAATACTATTGTACTCAAAGGAATAATAAACTGGAGGAATTCCATGTAAAGACCTTCAGGAATTGATGCAGAGCAAAAGGAGAAGAGCCAGAAGAACATTGTACACAGAGACCAACACACTGTGGTAAAATAGAATGTAATGGACTTTTGTACTATGTAGTGCAAAAGAGTGCATATTAGCCCTGCGAAGCCTAACTGCAGAGTTTCTGACAGTTGAAAAGGGTTTAGAATCCTGAGGAGCAACAGTTGACCCTTGGGACTCAATGAGAGTAGAAGGGCAACTGAGCTCTATCTTTGGATTGAAAACTTATATTCTGCAGCTTTTCTCTTAGAAATTGTTAGTTTATCTATTTCCTTTGGATTTCCCTAACCTTCCCTATTCCTAATCATCATTTTCCTTTCTTGAATTTCTGTGAGGTTTTAAAAGGAGGGTGGATCAGGGTGGTAGCTTTCAAACTTGGTAGATTTAATTTCCCCATAATCAAATAGGGCTTACCCTTGTTACAAATTATCTCTTGAATCATTGTATCCAACTTTCCTAACCCTATAGGCTACAAAAATCTCTCAGGGCTGAATTAGGCAGGTCCTTTCTCAGTCTCACATTCCTGTCTCCCTCCCCCACCTGAAGCTTTCTCTAGGTGGCTGTTAAAGTAACCTTGTATCCTTCCATCCCTTCCAATCAATCCTAAAACTCAATAAACCCTGTTTGTCACTTAATCAAACCTTTGGCTAGTTCATTAGTTGATTGGTAAGAGAGGGAGAAGGGGAGAAAGGAATAATATTGTCTCTGGGTCCTGAAGGGAATGGGAGGTGAAGGAAGTGTAATCTCAATACTTCCTATGGACTCTTCCTTTGTGAACCTGAGAAACTGACTAGAAAACCCTCTAGTCAGTTTTAAGCCATTCTTGGCTAGCTCTAACCTTTGTCTGTAGGAGTGCCCTTCCTATTTGAAGGGCTCAGTCTGTTTCCCTTCAGTGTCCCAGTCTGTGTCTCCCAGGCTGTAGCTACCTGCCCAGAATATCTCATCCTCTCCCTTACAACTCTTTATACCTCCGTGTTTATGTTCCCTAAACTTAGTCATTCCCTTACTTCTCCTATCATCTCAATTTACCACCTTCACCATTGTACCTTCCTTATCCACTTTACTGCCTTAGGTATCCACAAACGTTATCCACAGTGTCTTATCCCCTATTCAAACTACCTTTAGTGCCTTATCTGCCTTTTCCCTATTACAACCTTACTTCTGCCTTAATTTCCCTATTACCTCTAGCCTATTCCCTTAATACAACCACTTTATTACCCTACTAGATTAATTTGTTTATAAAACTAGCAGCAATGCAATGACCCAGGAAAATTCTGAGGGATTTATGGAAAAGAAAGCTACCCACATTCAGAGGAAGATCTTCAGGAGTGGAAACACAGAAGAAAAGCAACTGAGTGAACACATGGGTTGAGGCTGACATGATTGGGTATGTAGACTCAAAACCACCACACCAATGCAACTATCAACAATTTGGAAATAGGTCTTAATGACACATGTTAAAACCAGTGGAAATACGCATCGGCTATGAGGCGGGGACATGGGTGGGGGGGGTGAAGGGGAAAGTAAGAGCATGAATCATGTAACCATGTTAACTTTTCTAAAAAGTAAATATTAAATGTTAAAAAAAGATATGTCAATTATTTTATGAAAGTATTTTGAAAATTCAGTACTTCTTAATAAACAGTGAAGATACATTTCTTTTCCCAATGGATTTTATTGAAAGGTAATAATTTATTTTAGTTTATAGAACCACCTTTCCTTTAGGATTTAAAGAAAATTAATAAATGTATCAGAAAGTTTTCCAAAATATCAAAATGGGCAGACATAATAACTGGGAACCATGAATGCTAATTTGTCCTTTATAATGCCTGAATATAGTCATTTTAATAAAGGAAATGAGCCCACAGTCCAGAGTATATTACTGTGATCTGGGTCAATAACAACAAATTTAATACATATTTTGCTGAGATTGATAAAAAAAAATCATCATGGATAGCATCCAATGATTTTTAACCTTTATGGTACCACAAAAATCTAGAAACATCTGTATCCAAAGGCAAATTTAAAACTCATCAAAATAAATATATTAAAATATTCTAAAATAAAGGCAGTAATTTTCAATCCAGTAACAAGGAATCCAATGGGACAAGAAAACCTTATTTATTAGTTAATTTTTTTTTTGCTAAATAAAATTTTACATTAAAATTCAATCTATCCCTATTCTTTTCCCTATCCTAAAACATGGAAGAGAAATCAACTTGGGCTCAAAATACAAAATATTCATTTTTTTAAGTATCTGATTTTCTTACAGGATCATAAGAAGCTGGATTTGGCAAAATAATGACTTTAATCTCTTTATCTTCCCCATCTCTATGCATTCTCTTTTTTATATCAAACTTGTTTTCTCTTTCCCTAATTTTTTTTTAAATTAGACAAACCCCTGGAGTTCTAAATTTTTGTGAGTAGTAGAAATTTGGAGATCCATTCCCTCCCTAGCACTTCTTTATACAACCTTGTTCCTAACACGGTGAATAACCTGTACCAAAATCTATTTGGTAAGTATAACATTACTGTGATAGCATTGCTTTGTAAAGTTTCACATAAATGTGAGAAACAGACTAATCTCAAAAATGAGATCTATCTTCTACTTTTCACAAAAAAGAAGTTTATAAAGACTAGAAGAAAATATCTAAAGTAGTTAGAAAAGTGTAATCAGTCAAGAACATTTATTGCATTGTTCCCAGAACATTGTGTTCAGACCTTTGCAGAGATACAAAAGAGATGAATGCATGTACAAGGTCCCTGACCTTTAAAAAAAAGCACTCACAATAAAGAAAATGTAGGCATGTCATTTGCTTAAAGATAGAAAAGCAATTAATGTATAAAACTTTTGGGAAGGTATAGAGTAATAGAGTAAATAGAGTCATAAAGGTGATAAGAATATTTTATGAAGGAAATGAATTTTGACCAGACAAATCTGTTATAAATATAGCAATAAGAATTTTGTTTCTGGATCTGGAGGGTGGGGTGAACTGGAAGGTGGTAACCGAAGTATTCATTCTCTCACTCTTCACTAAGGGTCTCCTGTCAGTTTTGGCCCTATGAACACAGAATGAGTTCAAACGTAATCAGATATTGGTTTAAACATGAGCAGTCTGATTCACTGTCTACTTTTTTTTTTCATCTCTGGAACATCCTTGAGGTGGGAGAACTGCTTGTCAGATGTTCCAGAGTCAAGAAGGATGACTATGAGCTAGAAATTGCTCATGTTTAAACCAATGTTTAACTAAGCAACAACCTGATCCACCCTGCTGTGTTAAGGCTGCGTTAAGAAGTTTCACTTAAAGTTGCCTGTATCAAAACAAAAGACCAAGTCCTTTCAACATTATGCACCATGTTTCATTAGAAGTGGTCTTGGCAAAGAATTAACAATCTATCAGGTTTGTTCTAGTCAAAGCAAACAAGCAAGGGCCCCATGACACCACAATATAAAGAATATAGTTTAAAAGTAGACGAGTATCTTCCATATAAATTCTTCTTTCAGTCCTTAAAGATTTGCCATTTTATCAGTGTGGTTATTCTTATACTAATCTTTGTCACTGTTTTATTATGTTTTAGTAGAAGATCTTAGTCAATTGTTGGGCAACAACTTTTATTAATCTAAATTTAATTCAACATGTGCTATTTTTTTACACATATAAAGCAATGTAGTATGCCTGAAAGTACAAAAATATTAAACAATTCCTACCCTCAAGAATGTTATGATCCATTAGAGCAGTGATGGGCAAACTATTCCCCTCAGGCCAGATCCAGGCTGTAGTTTTCCCATCACTGCCTGAAGCATTTCCCTAATCACTATGCCCCTACATCCAGATGTAGTGATTAGGGAATTGCTTAAGGCAGTGATAGGAAAACTACAGCCTGGATCTGGCCGGAGGGGAATAGTTTGCTCATCACTTTACTAGAGTATTACAATACAAACCCAGGCAAGTAAACACAAGGGAGAGACAGACAGACAGAGAAAGAGAAAGAGACAGAGAGAGAGGACTCACGAATAATTCTTTGTAGATTACACAATATTTCAATCAATCCATAAGTATTTATCTATAATATATGGTACTCTATGTGGACATGCTACAAAAACTTTCATTTTAACTATTCTGTGAGGTTAGGTAGGATGGGGAAATGAAGCTCAATGCGTCAAAGTCAGTGTTCTAGTGATAAATCATTAACAACTTATTTAGGCTGGTCTTTAGCCATTGGACATATAACCCATTCCCAGCCTATACCTGTCAGTCTTGTTGACACTTGTTACCAGTTGAAGTACCACGTGGCTATTTCCATTGCAAAGGATGACTTTATAATAGGACTTCAATGAACATATATAGAGTAGGTGACCAACAAATGTTTGTTGAAATGGATCAATTAAAAAAATCATTTTATGTTAGACGTAATTTTTTTTAATTTTAAACATTTATTAATATTCATTTTTAACATGGTTACATGATTCATGCTCCTACTTTCCCCTTCACCCCCTGCAATCCCCCCACCCATGGCCAACACACATTTCCACTGGTTCTTATCATGTGTCCTTGATCAAGACCTATTTCTAATTGTTGGTAGTTGCATTGGTGTGGTAGTTTCAAGTCCACCTCCTCAATCATGTCCACCCCAGCCCATGCGTTCAAGCAGCTGTTTTTCTTATGTTTCCTCTCCTGCAGTCCTTCCTCTGGATGTGGGTAGCGTCTTTACCATAAATCCCTCTGAATAGTCCTGGGTTTTTGTATTGCTGCTAGTACAGAAGTCCATTACATTCTATTTTACCACAGTATATCAGTCTCTGTGTACAATGTTCTTCTGGCTCTGCTCCTTTAGCTCTGCATCAGTTCCTGGAGGTCTTTCCAGTTCACATGGAACTTCTCGAGTTTGTTATTCCTTTTAGCACAATAGTATTCCATCACAAGCATATACCACAATTTGTTCAGCCATTCCCCAATTGAAGGACATACCCTCCTTTTCCAGTTTTTTGCCACCACAAAAAGCACAGCTATAAATATTTTCGTGCAAGTCTGTTTATCAATGATCTCTTTGGGGTACAAACGCAACAATGCTATAGCTGGATCAAAGGGCAGCCAGTCTTTTATAGCCCTTTGAGCATAGTTCCAAATTTCCAGCCAGAATGGTTGGATCAGTTCACAACTCCACCAGCAATGCATTAATGTCCCAATTTTGCCACATCCCCTCCAGCATTCATTACTCTCCCTTTCTTTCATTTTAGCCAATCTGCTAGGTGTGAGGTGATACCTCAGAGTTGTTTTGATTTGCATTTCTCTAATTATTAGAGATTTAGAGCACTTTCTCATGTGTTATTGATACTCTTGATTTCTTTACCTGAAAATTGCCTATTCATGTTCCTTGCCCATTTTTCAATTGGGGAATGGCTTGATTTTTTATACAATTGATTTAACTCCTTGTATATTTGAGTAATTAGACCCTTGTCAGAGTTTTTTGTTATAAAGACATAATTTTTTAAAGATAATTTCTTATGTAAGAACTAAACCTTGTTAGTATATTCATGTTTAAATCACTGGTAAGTTTCATAGTTGTCTGAAGATTTCATTTGTTCTGTACAGCTGTTAGTTTATTAAAATATCCGAGTGCCATATTAAAATAGATTGTGCTGTCATGAAACAATGCAACTGTAACTGAAATCAAGTAATCAGTGATCCAGGTAACTGTAAGGCTCACTATTTCTCTGTTTAACTAGTACTTGTGTCTTTCAATTGCATTTAGATAATTAGCTAATGTTTGAATTTAGATCCACTCATTCAGAAGATCAGCGACCCAGTGTCTAATGATAGTATATGTTAAAGGGGTTTTCTTAATCTCTCCCTCTGTCTCTTTAAGAAGCAGGAGAGGGGGAATTTTAGGTGTAACAGAGCTGACAGGAATCAGTGAGTAAGAGCTGAAGATTCTGTTACCAAGGAAATGAAGGGAGAGTTAAAGAAGGAATCAGTTGGCAGTTAGGGCTTTTGCTTCTGGATCTTATGAGAGCAGGAAATCTGTTTCTTAGTCAAGGGCTACTGGCAGTTTGACTACTGACAGTTGGGATAAAACCTTATTTAAGGTGGTCGTAGGTGGTGGCTGTGTTTTCATTAGTGTAAGATAGGTAGTTAGTGAATCAATTTTAGATAGAGTAGATTAGATGATAGTCCTGGTCTGCCAAGGCAAGAAGAATCTGTCCTCAGAAGACAGTTAGAAGTAGGGTTTTAGAAATTTTAGTTAGTATTAGGAATTTAGGCACAGTCATAGGGGATTAGAATAATAATCTCTCTTTCTCCTTTCTTTTAAATCCAAAACCCCACTCATATCCCCATCGAACCCCATTGTAAGATTTGTATTATGTTTGACTCAATATAAGAGTTAAAATAATTGAATTGTGTTCACCATTTATAAAACATTATCCCCTGAGTCAAAATGACTGTTAGCAGTTTTTATTTACAACAAGGGAGAGATAGTGAAAGTGGGAAATATAGGAAGGAGACAAAGCCTGGTATAGCCTACCAGCCCTAAGTGCTGCTCTGGTGAAGTCTGGCTCAGCCCTGGAAGTCCTCAGCCAGAAGTCCTGGTTTGTCTTCAGCCAGAGTTTCACCAAAGCAGAATGACTCCAAGGAAAAGCATGTCTTTAGTTTTACTCATTGATGCAGAATCCAAGGGAAGAGTCTCTCCAAAAGCCAAGGACAGAATGGTCTTCAAGGAACCAGTCTCTCCCAAAACTAAGGAAGGAAAGAGACCAAACCATGTTGGTCTCTTCTTTTATCCCCCTGTTTTCCACATTATTTCCAGTCTCTGCCCCTCTTCACAGAAACCAATTGCAGTCTTTCAATTTGCCTACCACTGCCCAGGGTTGGGCAGTGCCCTTTGAAGGTGAGAGTTTTCTCTAATCAGTGACTTGTGAATTCTCTTACTTAAGAATTAGCTAGATCCTAAACAGTGGTGCTTTAAGTTCTTAATTTGATTAACTAAAAATGGATCAAGCGAGAGTTAATTCTGTCTTCACACCATGATCAATCATTTCTTTTTCTTCTGGGTTTCTACTCCCACAGTTCTTTCTTTGAATGTGGATAGCAGTCTTTCTCATAAGTCCCTATGGATTGTTCTGGATCATTGCTTTGCTACTAGTAGAAAAGTCTGTTCCATTTGATTATGCCACAATGTTTCTGTTTCTGTGTACAATGTTCTATCAGTTCTGCACATTTTGAATTCAGTCTTCTTACTCAAAGCACAGTACTCTATCTACTACTAGCAAATTGCTATAAATGTCACCTTTAATATTTTGCATTTTTAATGGTCATAGATACTTTTTAATTTTCACTGTAATTCGCATTTAGGATTTGAATGTTCCTCCTTCCTCCAATGAAACTTTTGAATGAATGCTTCAGTTATCCCATTCTGCTATTCTAAATAGTTAACCAGAACATCATTTGTACCAATAAGTTGCTAGCAATTATGACTGACAAGTATATTAGAGTAAAGCCAGAAAATGGAAACATTTAATGGCTATGTGATTGCAATTAATGAATCTGAATATATGGTTTGTTTGGTACTTGAAATCCCAGCATTATCAGAATTAACTGGGGGGAGGGGAGGCTTGGTTGGCAAGAAGTTCATCATAAGTGCTATCATTCTCTTCTATGATGCCTGGAAGGCATAGGGCATCCTTTCAGCAAAAATCTCTATATAAAATGTGAAATGTCATATAATAAAAATAATAAAGTGCTTTGATGTCTCTGTGGTATCAGGTCTCTTATCAGGAAATAAAACTACAGAACCATAAGCACAAAATAGAAATCGTCACATTCCAAAGGTCAGCATTTTCTTCATCACTCTCAATTTTAATTGCTCTGCTTCCATAAAAATGGAATTGATTTGCATCAAAGCCATAATCATCCCCAAAAGAGAAGAGCAAGCTAACATATAGGAGACTGGTTAGAGTTCTTGCAATGAATGCATTGCTTACTGTAAGCATATTCTTTTATGGTTAACTTTTCATTTTCCCATTACTTACCTATGGAGCTCTCTTTTTGTAAAGATAGTTTTCAAAAAATTAGTAGCATTTAAACATTTAGTATATCAATTTTAATTTCCTACAATTATTGTCATCATTATTATAGTTTTCCACAATCAAAGTTTGGTATTTTTAATAGCCTAGGAGAAGACTGTATATATCTAATGTAATAGTAGATCTTATTACACTTTACTTGAAATTTATTTAGGAAAGAGGAAAAAGGCAGGTAATAAAGTACATGACTTCAGATGATAATAGAGGAAAATAATTTGCAAGGAGACTAGTAGGAAAAAACCCAATTATTATTTTTCACATGTAAGCTCAAATTAATACATCATTGATTTGGTTTAAAATGTTTTTTTCTTATAAAGTGGGAGGTAAATACTGCATGTATTGTCAAACTATCATTACTATCATCTGCATTATTACAGAAAAGGAAAAAGAGGCACAGAATAAAAATAGTTTTTCCACTAGCAAAATAACTAAGTTTCAGAGCTCAGCTTCAAACTCAGGTCTTATTAATATTTCTAATACACATACACTCTTCCATTAATAAATTGACGGCTGCATTTTTTCTAGATGCTTAGACATGCCAGGCAAAAATAATAGAAATAAAGCCTTTTCCTCTACCTTGTTCTATGCTTGCCAGAAATTCAGATGTGAAACTATCAACAGGCAAGTAGGTCTTTGTCTCAAGATAGAGAAAAAAATGTGGAGGATCATGGGGGTGTTTTCTACCCTACCTGCCATGTCCCTAATAGTGACAGCAGAAAGAGTATCAATTTCTTCTCCAGGATACTATATTTCATTCTCTGCTCACTTTCTGGAGCATCAATGACCTTGTCCTGGAGATTCTATATCTTTAGACACTGGGAAATCTTTTAGGGTCCTAGTACTCATATGTTATCCCCATTCAATAGAAATCAAATTGCAAATATATACAAATTGCAGCTATTTTTTGAAATCTAATCATGTGGGAACAATCTTCAAAGACTTGAGAATGCTACACACCTCCAAAGAAAGAACTGTTGGAGTTATATGGGTGAAGATCAAAGCATATTACTTTTTACATCAGTGTATTTTATATTTTGTTTTGGATTTTGGTTTTGTAATAGTGTGCTCTTAAAATAATGACCAATATAGATGTGTGTTTTGTGTGATAATTAAAATTCTAATTTTATTTAAAAAAAGAAAACTAACCTGAATCACTAAAAGGATTATTTATTTATTTACTTACAGTATTAATGATTTATTTTCTAATTAATTGATTGATTTAAAATATTTTTCTATGATAGCACGATTCATTTTCTTTCCCTCCCCTGTTCTGTCCCCCTCCCTGAACTGAAGAGCAATTCCACTGGCTTAAAAATGTATCATTATTCAAAACCTATTTTCACATTATTTATATTTGCAGTAGAATGATCTTTTAAAGCCAAAATTCCAATCATATCCCCATTGAACCTAAAGATCAATTATATGTTTTTCTTCTGTGTTTCTACTCTCACAGTTATTTCTCTGCATGTGTATCTCATTCTTTTAATGTCCCTCTGGATTGTCCTAGATCATTGCATTGCTAGTAGTACAGAAACAGAAGGTTTTCTTGGTTCTGCTCATTTTGCTCTGTATCAGTTACTGAAGGTCTTTCCAGTTCATATGGAAATCCTCCAGTTCATCATTCCTTTCAGTACAATAGTATTCTATCACCATTAGATAACAGAAATTGTTCAGCCATTCTCCAATCGATGGACACCCCCTCATTTTCCAATTTTTTGCCACTACAAAAATCACAGCTATAAATATTTTTGTACAAGTATTTTTCCTTATCATATCATTAGAGTACAAAATCAGTAGTGGTATTGCTGGATGAAACGGAAAGCAGTATTTTAAAGCCGTTTGGGCATAATTCCAAATTGCCTTCCATATTGGCTGGATGAATTCACAACTCCATCAGCAATGCATTAGTGTTTTAATTTTGCCACACCCCCTCCAACATTTATTATTTTCCTTTACTGTCATATTGGTCAATCTGCTAGGTGTGAGTTGGTACTTCATAATTGTTTTCATTTGCATTTATATAATTAGAGATTTAGAACACTTTTTTATGTGCTTATTGATAGTTTTGTTCGCTTTATCTGAAAACTCCCAATTTATGTCTCTTCACTATTTCTCAATTGGTGAATGGCTTGATTTTTGGTACATTTGACTTAGCTCCTTTTAAATTTGAGAAATTAGACCTCTGTTAGAGGTTTTGTTATAAATGTTTTCCCCCAATTTGTTGCTTCCCTTCTAATTTTGGTTGCATTGACTTTGTACAAAACCTTTAATTTACTGTAATCAAAATTATTCATTTTGCATTTTATAACATTTTCTATCTTTTGCTTGGACTTAAATTCTTTTCTTTCCAATAAATCTGACACATTTCCACTAGTTTTAACATGTGTCATTGATCAAGACCTATTTCCAGATTGTTTTTAGTTGCATTGGAGTGGTAGTTTTGGATTTTCATCCCCAATCATGTCCACCTCAACCCATGTGTTCAAGCAGTTGCTTTTCTTCTGTGTTTCCACACCTGCAGTTCTTCCTCTGAATTTAGGTAGCATTCTTTTCCATAAGTCCCTCAGAACTGTCCTGGGTCATTGTATTGCTGCTAGTACAGAAGTCCATTACGTTCTATTTTTCCACAGTGTATTGGTCTCTGTGTACAATGTTCTTCTGGCTCTGCTCCTTTCTCTCTGCATCAATTCCTGGAGATCTTTCCAGTTCACTTGGAATTCCTCCAGTTTATCATTCCTTTGAGCTCAATAGTATTCCATCACCAGCATATGCCACAATTTGTTAAGCAATTCCCCAATTGATGGGTATACCCTCATTTTCCAGTATTTTGCCACCAAAAAAAGCAAGGCTATAAATATTTTTGTACATGTCTGTTTATCGATGATGTCTTTGGGGCACAACCACAACAATGCTATGGCTGGATCAAAGGGCAGGTATTCTTTTATAGACCTTTGAGCATAGTTCCAAATTGCCATCCAGAATGGTTAGATCAGTTCACAACTCCACCAGCAATGCATTAATATCCCAATTTTGCCACATCTTATCAAACATTCATTGCTTTCCCCTTCTCTCATTTTAGCCAATCTGCTCGGTGTGAAGTGAAACCTCAGAGTTATTTTGATTTTTCATTTCTCTAATTATTAGGTATTTAGAGCACTTTCTCATGTGCATATTGATAGTTTTGATTTCTTTATGTGAAAATTGCCTATGCATGTCTCTTGCCCATTTATCAATTGGGGAATGACTTGATTTTTTATAGAATTGACTTAACTCTTTGTATATTTGAGTAATTAGACCCTTGTCAGAGTTTTTTGTTATAAAGATTTTTTCCCAATTTGTTGTTTCCCTTCTGATTTTGTTTGCATTGTTTTTGTCTGTACAAAAGCTTCTTAATTTAATATAATCAAAATTATTTATTTTATATTTTGTAATTTTCTCTAACTCATGTTTGGTTTTAAAAATCTTTCCTTTCCCAGAGATCTGACATGTATACTATTCTGTTTTCACTTAACTTATTTATAGTTTCCCTCTTTATATTCAAGTCATTCACCCATTCTGAATTTATCTTGGTGTAGGTTATGAGATGTTGATCTAAACCTAATCTCTCCCATATTGTTTTCCAAATTTCCCAGTAGTTTTTGTCAAAGAGTGGATTTTTGTCCCAAAAGTTGGGCTCTTTGGGTTTATCATACACTGTCTTGCTGATGTCACTTACCCCAAGTCTATTCCATTGATCCTCCCATCTGTCTCTTAGCCAGAACTATACTGTTTTGATGACCACAGCTTTATAGTATAGTCTAATATTATGGTAGTGCTAGGCCACCTTCCTTCACATTTTTTTTTTCATTATTTCCCTTGATATTCTTGATCTTTTGTTATTCCAATTCAACTTTGTTATAGTATTTTTTTAATTCAGTGAAAAAGTTTTTTGGTAGATTGATATAGGTATGGTGCTAAATAGGTAAATTAATTTGAGTAGGATGTTCATTTTTATTACGTTAGCTCATCCTACCCATGAGCAATCAATGCTTTTCAAATTGTTTAGATCTAGATTTAATTGTTTGGAAAGTGTTTTGTAGTTGTTTTCATATAATTCCTGTTTTTGCTTTTGTAGATAGATTCCTAAGTATTTTATATTGTCTAGGGTGATTTTAAATGGTGTCTCCATCTACCCCTTGCTGCTGTGATGTGTTGGAAACATACAGAAATGCTGATGATTTATGTGCATTTATTTTGTATCCTGCAACTTTACTAAAGTTGTTGATTATTTCTACAAGCTTCTTAGTTGATTCTCTAGGATTTTTTGAGTAGACCATCATATCATCTGCAAAGAGTGATAGCTTAGTCACCTCATTACCTATTTTGATACCTTTAATTTCTTTTTCTTCTCTAATTGCTACTGCTAGTGTTTCTAGTACCATGTTAAATAATAGAGGTGATAATGGGCATCCTTGTTTCACTTCTGATCTTATTGGGAAGGCTTCTAATTTATCCCCATTGCATATGATACTTCATGATGGTTTTAGGTATATACTGTTTATTATTTTTAGGAAAGGACCTTCTATTCCTGTACTTTCCAGTATTTTCAATAGGAATGGGTGCTGTATTTTGTCAAAGGCTTTTTCAGCATCTATTGAGATAATCGTGATTTTTATTTGTTAGATTGTTGATATGGTCAATTATGTGGATGATTTTCCTAATGTTGAACCATCCTTGCATTCCTGGTATAAATCCCACCTGTCATGGTGGATGATCTTCTTGATCACTTGCTGGAGACTCTTTTCCAGTATTCTACTGAAGATTTTTTCATCTATGTTCATTAGGGAGATTGATCTGCAGTTTTCTGACTCTGTTGTTGATCTACCTGGCTTTGGAATCAGTACCATATTTTTGTCATAAAAGGAATTTGGTAGGGTGACTGTTTTGCTTATTACATAAAATAATTTGTATAGTATTGGGATTAGTTATTCTTTGAATGTTTGATAGAATTCATTTGTAAATCTATATGGCCCTGGCAATTTTTCCTTAGTTAGTTCTTTGATGGCTTGTTCAATTTCTTTTTCTGATATGGAATTATTTCGGTATTCTATTTATTCTGCCATTAATCTAGGCAATTTATATTTTTGTAAATATTCTTCCATAGCACCTAGATTGCTATATTTATTACCATATAATTGCGCAAAATAGTTTTTGATGATTGCCTTAATTTCCTCTTCATTAGAGGTGAGGTCTCCCTTTTCATCTTTGATACTGTCAAGGTGGTTTTCTTCTTCCTTTTTTTTTATGAGATTGACTAGTACTTTGTCTATTTCATCTGTTTTCTAAAAATACAAGCTTCTAGTCTTATTAATTAATTCAATAGTTCTTTTACTTTAGATTTTATTAATTTCTCCCTTGAATTTTAGTATTTCTAATTTAATTTTCATCTGGGGATTTTTAATTTGTTTGCTTTCTAATTTTTTAAGTTGCATGCCCAATTTATTAATCTCTGCCCTCCCTAATTTCTTAATATATGTACTCAAGGATATAAATTTCCCACCTGAGTACTGCCTTAGCTGCATCCCACAGAGTTTGGTAGGATGTGTCATCATTGTCATTCTCTTCAACGAAATTATTGATTGTTTCTATGATTTCTTCTTTGACTTACTGGTTTTGGAGAATCATATTATTTAATTTCCAATTAGTTTTTGATTTGCCTGTCCAGGTGCCCTTACTAATTATTATTTTTATTGCATTATGATCTGAGAAGGTTACATTTATTATTTCTGCTCTTTTGCATTTGTTTGCAATGTTTCTATGTCCTATTACATTGTAAATCTTTGTGAATGCACCATGTGCAGCTGAAAAGAAGGTGTATTCCTTTTTGTCCCTATTTATTTTTCTCCACATATCCATGTGCAGCTGAAAAGAAGGTGTATTCCTTTTTGTCCCAATTTATTTTTCTCCTCATATCCATGTGCAGCTGAAAAGAAAGTATATTCCTTTTTGTCCCTATTTATTTTTCTCCACATATCTATTAAATCTAATTTTTCTAGGACTTCAGTCATCTCTCTTACCTCTTTCTTGTTTATTTTTTGGTTTGCATTATCTACATCTGAAAGAGGAATATTTAGATCTCCCACTAGTATGGTTTTACTATCTATTTCCTTCTTGAGCTCTGCCAGTTACTACTTTAGGAATTTGGATGCTATTCCATTTGGTGAAAACATATTGAGCACTGTTATGTCCTCATTGTCTATACTGCCTTTTATCAGGATGTAATTACCTTCCCTCTTTTTTTAATCATATCTATTTTTACTTTGGCTTTGTCAGAAATCATGATTGCCACTCCTGCCTTCTTTTTCTCATTTGAGGCCCAAAAGATTTTGCTAAAGCTCTTTACCTTAAACCTATATATGTCTTCTGCCTCATATGTGTTTCTTGTATACAACATGTGGTAGGAATTTGGTTTCTAATTCACTCTGCTATTTACTTCCTTTTTATGGATAAGTTCATCCCATTCACATTCAGAGTTATAATTATCAGTTGTGTATTCCCTGACATTTTGGTATCCTCTCTTAAGTCTACCCCTTCTTCTTACACTATTTCCTTTTAAACCAGTGGTTTGCTTTATGCCAGTAACCCTTGTCCCCTCCCTTGATTTACTTCCCTTTCTACCCCCTTCCTTATTATTCCCCTCTTTTTATTTTTAAGGCCTAATGAATTCCCTCCCCCTTCTTCTCTCCTCCCTTTTTTGACCTCCCCACTCCCCTGTTCCCCTTGGTTTATCCCTTCTGACTTTCTCAGTAGGGTTAGATAGAGTTTTATATCCCAGTGGATAAAGCTACTCTTCCCTCTCAGGGTTAATTACGCTGAGAGTAAGGTTTAAATATTACCTCTTAATGCTCTCTTCCTCTCCTTCTTATAATAGTGTCCTCTACTATTATTACATCTTATAATGGTGTCCTCTACTAGTCACCCCCTCTTTCCCACCCCCATATCATCTTAGACCATTTAGTATTCCACCCTCTCCCTTTAAATTATTTTTCTAATTACTATAATAGTGAATACTATAATAGTGAATAGAGTTCCTTACCAAGAATTATACGTAACATTTCTCCACATAGGAATACAAATAATTAGATCATATTGAAGCCCTTAAAGAGGCAAATTTTAAAAAATAAGAGTTTTCTTTCTTTCCCCTCTGTTTCTTATTTACCTTTTCATGTTCCTCTTGATTTTTGTGGTTGGATATCAAAATTTCCATTTAGTCCTTGTCTTTTCAGTGCAAATACTTGGAAATCTTCTATCTTGTTGAATGCCCAAACTTTCCCCTGGAAGTATATAGTTAGTTTTGATGAGTAGGTGATCCTTGGTTGTAGACCTAGTTTTCTTGCCTTTCTGAATATCATATTCCAAGCCTTGAGGTCTTTTAGTGTGGAGGCTGCCAGATCCTGTGTGATCCTGATTGGTGCTCTGATATCTGAGTTGTCTCTTTCTGGCTTCTTGTAAAATTTTTTCTTTTACTTGGAAGCTCTTGAAGTTGGCTATTATATTCCTCAGGGTTGTCTTTTCTGGGTCTAGTGTAGAGGGTGATCTATGGATACTTTCAATGTCTATATTGCCCTCTTGTTGTAGAACTTCAGGCCAGTTTCGCTGAATAATTTCTTTTAGTATGGAGTCCAAATTTCTATTAATTTCTTCTTTTTCAGGAAAACCTATGATTCTCATATTGTCTCTTCTAGACCTGTTTAATTCGTCTGTCACTTTCCCATTGAGATATTTCATGTTTCCTTCTTTTTATCAGTCTTTTGACTTTGTTTTATTTGTTCTTGCTGTCTTGAGAGATCATTAGCTTCTAATTGCTCAATTCTAGCCTTTAGGGACTGGTTTTTGGCTATATGTTGGTTTTCCTTTTCAAGCTGATCATTTCTGGTCTTCAATTTATTTGCCTCACTTTCCAATTATGAAATTCTGCCTTTTAAAGTGTTATTTTCTTGCCAGATTTTGGTTTCCAATTTGCTTGCCATTTCGTTTGATTTTGGGGCATCTTTCTCCAATTGGAACTTTCTGTCTTCTAACCTATTAATTTCCTTTTGAGCTATTTCCCACTTCCCTCACCAAATCTCTTCCATTTTTCTCATCATCTCAGATTTGCACTCTTCAATAGCTTGTGGCTATTTCATTATTTTGGGAAGATTTTGGATATGATTACTTGTCTGTTCTACTCTGCAGTTTGCTTTGTTGTCTGGATTTTATCTGTGTTTAAGTTGTCAAGTGTTTCAGATTTCTTCTTGATGATCTTTCTCTTTTGGGGTTCTTGTTTCTGGCTTGCCATTGTTAGCAGTTCGCCCTCTCAGGTTTAGCCTCACACTCAGGGTCTGTCTGTGCTCTTTAGGCTCCTGAGGTCTCAGGTCTAGTTGTTCTCAGGGTCAAGCCTCCTGGTGGTCCCCTTGCTTGTTCCTCTGCCCTAGGCTTCTTTACCATTCTCAGGGAGCTGCTTCCATAGTAGTGCACCCCTCTGCACTGGGTCCCCACTCAAGGTTCGCACCTGTGCTCAGGATCCAAGTCCTCACCTGCCCTCAGGATCTGTGTCTGCTCTTGAGTCTGAGCCCGCACTTGTGCCTGCTTTCAGGGTCTATTTTCAAATTCCTTGTGTTCTTTAGCCTCTTGGGGTTTTAAGTCTTACTGCTCTCAGGAGCAGGCTCTGGTGACCCCAGGTAGCTTCCAAGGACTTAATGTGTGCCCCAAAGTTGCTCCAACTCTTGTGAGCTGGCTTTGGCACTGTAGGTGATGTGGGGTGAGAGAGGGGGTTGCTCAGCTCTCATTTTAATGAGAGCTGTTTCACCCCTTTATAGCATGGAAGTACCCTGGTTCCATGTACTTCCAATGCTGTACCCTGTTATGGGGTCCCTTCGTTCCTCTGGGTTTGTTTTTATGTCTTCTTGAGGAGTCCTATATGTTTTGGTTAGGAGAAGTTAAGCAGCTGCTTTTTTTCTCTGCCACCATCTTAATCAGGAAGTCTCTCTCATTTTTATTATATTGGCTCATCCTACCCATGAACAATTGATGTTTTTCCAATTATTTAGATCTAGTTTTGTATGGAAAGTGTTTTGCAATTGTGTTCATATATTCCTGTTTTTGTCTTGACAATTAGATTGCTATATATTTTATGCTGTCTAGGGTAATTTTAAATTGAATTTTTCTTTCTATCTCTTGTTTCTTAGTTGTGTTGGAAATATATAGAAATGCAAATGATTATGAGGTTTTATTTTGTGTCCTGCAACTTTGCTAGAGTTGCTGATTATTTCTACTAGCTTTTTAGTTGATTTTCAAGAATTCTTTAAGTAGAACATCATTTTATCTGTAGACAGTGATAGTTTAGTCTCATTTCCTACTTTAATCACTTTATGATATCTGAATTATTTATTTTTAGTAGTTTGTAGTATCATTTCCTTGGTTGGTCTCTAAGTTCTTAAACTTGGCTATAGCATTCCTAGGCATTGTGAATTGGGGATTTAATGGAGGAGGTGATCTATCAGGGCTGTTTTCTTGGATAATTTCCTGTAATTTGATGTCAGGATTTTTCTTTGGTCATGATTTTCCAGTAGTCTAATAATTCTTAAATTGTCTCTCCTGAATTTATTTCCAAGGTCACTTGCTTTATCAATAAAGTATATCATTCTTTCCTCAAGTTTTTCCATTCATTTGATTTTCTTTTATAGATTCTTGCTGCCTTGTGAAATCATTCACATCTAATTGTTAAATTCTAATTTTTAAAGACTTAATTTCATCCCTGACTTTTTGTTCCTCCTTTTCCTTTTGGTCTATTTTTGGTAGGTCATTTTTTAATATTTTACTTTCTTTGCCTTGTTTTCAATCTGGTCAATTCTGGCTTTTAATATTATTTTCTTGTTTTAGTTCACGTGCCTCTGTTTCCAGATGACCTGGTTTGATTTATAAGTACTTTTCCCAATTTTCTTCAACCTCTTTTAATTGCTTTTTGAATTGTTTTTTTTTAAATTATTCCAGCACCTGAGTCCAATTTGCTGGAGTTTTTGTGTTTTTGCTTGGGGTTACTTGGTCCTCCTCAATTCTATTTGTTCTTTGTTCATTACCTGAATAAAAGTTGTTGATTATAATTTCCTTTTTCTTTTTTCTGTTGTTTACTCATATTTTTCCTTCTTTCCCCCTCCTTATTGACTGTATTCTTACTCCTCTGTTTATTTGCTAGATCTGTGAGTTTAGGCTTTTCTGCTCTGAAGGGGCTTTTCCAGTATGCCTTTGATAAACTGGGTTAGGCAGTTTGAACTGACCTGTTGAATTAATGTACTCTGAGGCCAAATATTCCCCAGTTGCCAGCAGAAGCTGAAGCTGAAGGTGAAGGTATAGAGGCTAATGGTAGTTACCTTTGGTCTTCTTCTCTCCTCCTCTATGCCAGAAACCTCCTTATCAGCCACCTGGTTGGACCCCTGAACTTCACATGTTTTTCCTGCCTTGGCTCAGGGATCCCACAGTCAGTCAGAGTCCTACCACTGCTCTTAAGAAAGTTGGTGGGGGAGGGTTGTTGGATCTTTCACTTATGCTCAAGAATTCAACTTTATCTGTGTACTTTTCAGGTTGAATTACATAGGAGACTTGTGGCTCTGTTTTGTTGATGAATTTGGCTTTCTGTCTATTTTGTACACTTGCTCTTCTGGTTGTTTGCTAGCTTTTCTTCCCTCTAAAGGCTTCTTCTCTGTGCTAATGATAAATTGGATTAAGCCAGTTGAGTTTATCTGCAGAGCTGAATGTGTTCTGAGGTCAAAACTTCCAGTGGCAGAGGCCTAAGATGGAGGTGCAGTGGCTGAAGGTTGAGATCAACCTGTCCTCTTCTCTGCTTTTTTTCCTACAGCTGCTTCCTTGCCAGCTATGGTCAGAGCCCTGAAATTTGTGTAGTTGTGGTAGCAAGGTACTTTTTCCTGGTTTGAGCCCTTGCTCTGAGATTCCACTGACTGCCTGAGTCTTAGCACAGTAGATAGGGGAAAGGCATTTCCTTCTTCCTTTTCCTTAAAGTGGAGAATTCAACCATTTCTGCATACCTTTTAAGTTGAGTCAAGTATGAGGGTCCCATAGCTCTGTCTTGTTGGATTTGGTTTTCTGTCCCCTTGAAGTGCTTTGTTTTTGATAGATGTAGAAAGGTTTTCAGAGAGAAATCAGTTTTTAATGCTTCTAAGCCATCATCTTAACTCTGCCCCTTGAAAGCAATATTTATTGTTAACAAGGAAGTAATATGTACTGGCTATGTGAAAATAAGGGGGAAATGGGCTAGTCCCTCATAATGAACCCAAACATATGGTGAAAACAATTCAATCAATTATAAAAGCATTCATTTTCCAAACCATAAAAATATATGTTATTTCTTTTCTCACAAACATTTCTTAGAAACAATAAATTGTTGTCAATATTTGGGGACAAAAATGATTGCTGATAAAATTTTTATATTCTTTGAAAGATGGAAGTATTTGGATCTTATGCTTACTAAGGAGAAATTGGTGACCAAAGTAGAAATGACATGGATTTTGGCTCAAGTCAATACTTTCTTAAGAGACTATAAAAGGGGAAAAAAGAATTCTGGATATAGCCTGACATTTTCCTTATATTTTGTTTAAAAATGAGAGAAAAGGGGCAGCTGGATAGCTCAGTGGAGTGAGAGTCAGGCCTAGAGACAGGAGGTCCTAGGTTCAAACCCGGCCTCAGCCACTTCCCAGCTGTGTGACCCTGGGCAGGTCACTTGACCCCCATTGCCCACCCTTACCAATCTTCCACCTATGAGACAATACACCGAAAAGTACAAGGGTTTAAAAAAAATGAGAGAAAAGGCATTATTGTTGGTCCAGTGGTCTAATATTTCTTAGGGAAAGCCTATCCAATTGTTATAGATAGCTCTTAAAAATGAAATTCTGAAGAAATAAACTAAAATGATTCTAATAAACAGGGAAATAAAAAATGACATAAGCATGTGACTACCCAAGGAACTTATTGACCACATCAAGTGTGTTTGCTTTTATAAAGTATAGCAGATGCAAATAAGAGCAAATATTAGAGAGAATTTTTTAAAAGTGAAATAAGTTTCTATACAACTGTCAGGAGTACTAAATCCCAGGAAAATCTCAGAGGCTAGTGATAAATGATAAAGAGTGAAAAAAATGGTTTTCTAATGCTATACTGAAGGCATGGCCAGGATCAAAGAAGAGATGAGACCAGGGGTGTATTAGAGCCAGTTTTGATCAGCTTGCCAGGCAAACTCTTTAGGTTTCAATGTGAGCATTTTAGTAATCAGTACAAACAAGGCTTAATTTATTTCTGTTGTTTATTGTCTAGATATTAAAAGGTGGTGAAGAAAATTTTAATAAAGAAGATTAAACTTAAAAGTGTCCTATGTACATTATTTCCTTTAGAAAGTCAAATTTTAATTATTAACTTGCATACTCTTGGAGGGTGAGCTACATGGCCCAAGGCAGGGGTCGGCAACCTTTTTGGCTGTGAGAGCCATAAACGCCACATTTTTTTTAAATGTAATTTCATGACAGCTGTACAGTGCTCACAGTGTGCGCTCCTGTAACAGCGCCTGAAAAAAATTGACTTCATGGCTCCTGCAGAAAGAGCCATATCTGGCCCTCAAAAGAGCCAGATATGGCTTGAGAGCCATACATTGCCAAACCCTGGCCCAGGGGAACAAGTACAAGGTTTATTCAGGAAATTTCATCTTTCTTATTTCAAATCTAAGACATGTACCAGATATATGACTCTGGGAAAGTCACTTACCCCTGTTTACCTCAATGTCCTCAACTTTAAAATGAGCTGTAAAAGGAGATGACAAAGCACTCTAGTATCTTTGCCAAGAAAACCCAAAAGATGGTTTAAGGAGTTGGAAACAATTAAACAATCACAAATTACTTAGGATGAATGGTGATGGGGGAGAACAGAAAAAAGACTGAACTATTTTACTCAATTTCTTTCAGAAAGAGAAATATTTTTGAACTGGGATGGGCAAAACAAAAATAGCTAGCTAGCAAGTAATAGATATAAATAATAAGCAAAGTGGATTGGTATTTATAGGATCTTCTCATTGAGCTCAAGTCATCAGCACACCTCAGCTAATTCTTGTGGTAGACTGCCCTAGTCACTGCATGGTTAACTCAACAGTTCATTGTACTGGGGGCTCAGGTACATAGCACTGATGAATTTGAAGATCCTAGGATTGTTCTTAATGTGAAAAAAAGCAAATTTCAGCTTCAACGAGAATCCCACATTAAACATTAGGCAGTGGAGCCATTTTAGATTGTTATGTTTAATAGGTGATGGAGAAATGAAGCTACACATAACTGTGAAAATTCAATAGTGTTTAGTCTTGGTAAAATTTCTATTTAGATTAAGTCCATATGATTTATTATATGCATTTGAATGAGTATCTAATGTTTTCAGTATGAAATCACAATACAAAATGCCCTTGACTGCTTGAATAAATTGTAATATTAAATAGGGTAAAATTAAATGTGGGAAAATATAATATAAAAACTGGAAGAAAAATACAGAAATGACTCAGTAGCTGAATCAATCAAACATTAATATTAGACAAGGAATTAAAAATATATATTGAAATATGCATTTTATCTATTTAAATAAGAGGCAAAATAGCATTTCATGTAGATATCATCATCTGAATGATGCTTTTTCATACATTTTAATCTTTCTGCCTTAAACACTGTTCAAAAAGTAATTCAATTCCACTGAATGCTTATTATGCCCCTATTATATGCAAGACACTATTTTAGGCATTTTCAAATACAAAGATGATTAATACATGACCTGATAATAAATTATAATTCTTACCAAAGTGTAACGATCAGTTCTTTTTGGAGCAATAAAAATTAATTCTTCAATTAGTCTTCAACAAATTATAAGTATTCTAATTAAGGATATATTGGAATCAGCTTTAACTGGTTATGGCTAATTATTAAATTTTCAGTGTGAATTTTTATACTTGGCTACACATTAGGGTTTGGTTTATTGTTTTGTTGATTGTCCAGACTTAAGAAAGTGTTAATAATACAGAATAAGCCAGTTTTTTTCTGGAGAGCCCAGCTGTTATATATTTACCAACATACCCTTATTTTCTCCATAAATTTTGCTTGAGCTCAGCAGGAGTACAGTAAAAGGCTCAGGGAATGTAATTGTCAGCATAAGGGAGGCCTTATGACTAATAATAAAAATAACAACTACTACAATAATGATACCTGGCATTGATATAGTTCTTTAAGGATTGCATAGTGTTTAATATCCATTATCTCATTCATACCAACAAATGTCTTTCATTCCAACAGATGGAGATGGTAGAAGAAAATACATTTCAGGGTTTACAGTTGAATGGTTGCAACTGAAATGGAGTAATAAGGGATACTTAGCTCTCTCAAACCCTTCAAGTATACAAGAACAGAAAAAAATTGCCTCAAAACAAAAGAAAACAGAAGGGACACAATTCATTGGGCTGAGAAAGGAGAGTAATACAGTGAGTGCAGCATTGGAGGAAATGGCAGAATATGGACAAGCCCAAAGCACTTTCACTTGGTCTGAAGAAGCAACAAAACAGCAGGCAGGAACTATATGAGGCCAGTCCTATGGCTGAGTTGAGGTAACAGCAGAGTGGTGAATACTCAATGCATTGTTTAGTGTCCTGAAGCAACAAAACAGGGAACCTGGGAATAGCCCTACATGCTCCCAAATGGCCTGACACAATGAAACAACAGAGAGGGGTAGCAGTCAGGCACAAAAAACAACAGGAAAACTTTAAGCAGCAAAAAGCAGAATCCAAGTGGATAAAACACCTGCAAGGCTCCCCACAAGAATCTAGCTGGTCCACCCCCTTGTAAATGCACAACAAGGGATGTAAAGATAATTGGCCCTATCCAAAGCAATAGAGAAGGATTCCAAGCAAGCATGGAAAAATGCTACCTTTACCCTAAGAGAAGAGCAAAGCAGAACCTCAACAGTTAGACAAGGTAATAAGGGGTGAAATATGAACTAGAAAAATGAGCAAAAGACAAAGAAAAAATTCATAACATTAGAAAGTTACTTCAGAGACAGGGTAGATTAAAATATAATCTCAAAAGAGGTCAACAATGAAAAGGAAAGAAGTCCCAAAAGAAAGTGAGAAAGAATGTCAGTCACCTACACACCCCTGCCCAAACCCCCCTGCCCTCAAAAAAATAACTCTTGGAAGAACTTTAAAAGAAGTTAAAAATGAAATAATATAATAAATGAAAGAAAGAACTCATTATTTAGAAATTTTTCACTGAAGAAAACAACCCCCTAAAAAGTATAATGGCAAAATGGAAATGTAGACCAAAAACACTGAAGAAAACAACTTCTTAAAGACTACAGTGGGACAAATGAAAACAAAGGATAAAAATGATTAAGAAGAAAATTCCCAAAGACTAGAATGGGCCAAATGAAAAAGGAAATAGAAAAGCTTATGGAAGAGAATAATGCTCTACAAATATGAATTCAGGAAATGAAAGTTACCATAAGGTAACAGAAAATAATAAGACAAAATTGAAAAAAATGAAAAAAATTAGGAAACCTGAAATACCTCACTGGAAAACAATTGATTTACAAAATAGATTTAGAAAAGACAATCTCATAATCATTGGACTACTTTAAAATTATGATTATAAAACAGATCATGGACATCATTTTACAAGAAATCATTAGGGAAGATTTATTTGATGTACTCAAACAAGGAGGGAACTTTATCTCCTCCTCAAAGAGACCCTAATATAATACATCACAGGACTATTATAACAAAATTCATAATTTTCCAGGTCATGGAAAAACTACTACAAGTAGCCAGAAAGAAACTATTTAAACCATTGATGGGCAAACTATGGCCCATGGGCTAGATGCTGCCCCGTGAAATGTTCTATCCAGCCATATGACATTATTCCTAATCTGATGAATAAAATGAGTAGGATACAATAAAATGAAACTTGGAAAGAGTTGCCTTAGAAACAGACTGATAGATGAGCATTTCCTTTCCTTTGGCCCCCTTTAAAAAGTTTGCCCATCACTGATAAACCATGGAGGTACAGTCAGAATTACACAGGACACAATAGCTTCTACATTAAAGAAAGCATGCAATATGATTTTCTGAAGGGCTAAGGATGTAGACCTACCAACAAGAATCACATATCCAGTGAAAGTAAACATAATCTTCTAGGGAGAAAAACAGTATTTAATGAAATAGAGTACTTGCAAGCATTCCTAAAAAAAATCCAATGGCTATATTCAACATTCAAGAGAAATATAAAAACTAGAGAATGTTATGGAAGAAACTAGGCATAGACTAACATCTCACATCAGATAGCAAGATAAGGTCAAAATGGGGAATGAGCTAGAAATAAATGGGAGATACCATAAGAAAAATTAGGAGAATATGGAAAAGATTACCTATCATACTTATGGAGAAGGGAAAAATCCACAACCAAACAAGACATTGAAAACACAATGGAAAATGAAATATATTCTTCGATTACATTAAATTAAAAAAGTTTTGAACAAACAAAAGCAATGTGACCAAGTCTATTAAGGAAATAAGAAATTTGGAACAAATTTTCCTTTCCAATGTCTCTGACAAAAGCTTCATTTCTCAAATACCCAGAGAATTGTGTTAAATTGATAAGAATACAAAGCATTCTCCAAATGATAAATGGTCAAAGGATATGAACAGATAATTCTCAGATAAAGAAATTAAAAACATCTATAATCACATAAAAATGCTCCAAATCACTATTTATTAGCAAAATGCAAGTTTAAAAGAAAAAAATCACCTGAGATTCCATGCCACACCTATCAAATTGGTTAATAGGACCAAAAAAGAACATTATAAACGGTGGAGGAATTATGGGAAAATTGGGATATTAATATATTGTTGGTAGAACTAGATACTAAAACAATCATTCTGGAGGGAAATATGGAACTATACCAAGGGCCCAAAAAACTATGTATATTCTTTTACCCAGCAATACCACTATTGAGTCTGTATCCTAAAGACATCAAAGATAGGAGGAAAGGACATACTTGTACAAAAATATTTTAGCAGTTCCTTTTGTAGTGGCAAAGAATTGGGAATTGAGAAGTTGTACATTAGTCAGGGAATGGATAAAAAAGTTGTGGTACATGGCTGTAATGGAAATCTATTGTACCATAAGAAGTGATGAATGGAATGAGTTCAGAAAATCCTAGACACTTGTATGAATTGGTATAAAATAAAGTGAACAGAACCTGGAGAGCAGTATATACAGTAACACAATATTACACAATGATCAGCTAGGAAGGACTAAACTATTTTCAACAAAACAAGGTTCCAAGAAAATCCCAAGTATTCATAATAAAAAATGCTATCTACAGCCAAAGATGAAATTGTTGGAATTTGAATGCCAAAGAAAGTAAAGCATTTTTCACTGGATTTCCTTAATGAAATTTTTATTGAATATATGATACATGTCTTCTGTCATGGCATGAGGGATGTGGAAATATGTATTATTACATGAAAGCACTAATATAACCTATATCAGACTATTTAGTCCTTCTAGGACAGGGGTTGGCAACCTTTTTGGCTGTGAGAGCCATACACGCCACATTTTTTAAAATGTAATTTCATGAGAGCCATACAGTGCTCGCAGTGAATGCTCCTGTAACAGCTCCTGAAAAAAAATTACTTTATGGCACCTGCAGAAAGAGCCATATCTGGCCCTCAAAAGAGCCAGATATGGCTCCAGAGCCATACGTTGCTGACCCCTGTTCTAGGAAGTGATGGGGTAGGGAGGGAGAGAAAAAATATGAATTGCAAAGTGTCAAAACAAATGTCAAAAAATGTTTCTACATGTAATTGAAACCTATTTCCCTCTTATAATTCTGACTAAAACCAACTGCCTTTCCTATCAAATTCATAATTTTTTTTTGCCTAGAACAAGAATATATCTGTATAGGTGCATGTGTTTGCATAATTGTCAGGAAATACCTATTCATTTCAATTCAGAATAATGGTAAGGACCCCAAGACACCACTTCTAAGGAAGCTGCAATAAGAGTGGGAGTAAGACTGAGGATAAGGCACATTTGGCAGGAAGCTTACCAGAGCTATAGCTTCAGGGAATGGTGGTGGGGGGACAAGAAAGGATGGACAGGATGTTCACACCATCTGGTAGTTTCCTATTTGAGCCAATTATTCTTGCTAACTAGGGACTAAGCCCAGTTGTTTTTACTTTGCTGAAAGACAAAAAATGTTATCAGCACTTAATTTTGATGCCCTGGGGCAAAACCCTCCTTAGCCTGCTCAAGTTTTGGCTCTGCTTCTTTCTTCTTAAATATCTTAGCTAACACTTCTTCCTTTTGCTAACATAGTACTGCTTTCCCTCTGGCTGTCTAGGGTGTATAAGAAGAAAAGTATTTGTGATTGCCTAGCTCTTATAAGGGACATTTTCTTCTTTTGGTGTCCACCTGCCAACTAGCTCTCACCTGTGGCTCCAAGAAACTATAGCAGGTGCAGCAGCTAGACCCCAGTGGAATATCTCATCATACAGGCTAAACCAGGCTAAGGGTAAACCAGGTCTCAAATCTGTTGGTGAGACAGAGGGTTTTCTACCTCACACATGTGAAGACTTCCCATGAAGAATGTTGCTGCTTCAAGGGTCTTTTGGGAATGGCTTTTCCTCTGTTCTCTTGTCTGGTGTACGTGCTGAGGGAATTCAGGTATGTCAGTCCATTCAAAAAGCTTCCTAAAGTCATGGACACAGAGAACCCCTGAAGGGCTTGATGGTGATGAATGTATTTTATAAGATCAGTGACAGCTGCCTCTCCTAAAGTATCATCTAATCAATTCCTCATTCACTTAGGCACCTATCTATCTGTCATATTGTGAACTTTGCTATCAGAGGTTCCAAAACCTGGTAACAAGTACCACTCAAATAAATAACTCATATTTTCAGTGTGCCGTAAAGTTTTCAGTATCAAAATGCAACTTAATAAATTACTCTTCACCCTCTGTTAATTTTAAAATAAACTGTATAATTTTAGAAGCTATTTTGGTAGGTTAAATTAAGGTGAAGAGGTGTGCAAAATATTGGGTGTGCTTGAAAACATAAAGTTTGAACAACTTTTGAATTATTCTTTGTGCTCTACAGGTTTGGGATTTCAAGGAACATAGATCTTCAAATGAAGTAGATAAAACTTAATCTTGTAGCCTTGTTCATTCAAACAGAAATGATGCAAGAAAATATCTGTACTTCTTCCTACCTCACTTCCACCTAGTGGGCCCACATTTATGTTTGAAAAAGTGGTTGTATAAAAAACAGCTCCAATAAGGGTATGTCTGTCCAAACAATAATAGTAATGATTAGAATCAAGAAACTTTAGGTGCTGTGTAGTTATTATACTGAATTTGATAAAGAAAGCTGGGGTCATAGATATTTGTCTCCCATGTCTTGAAGATAGTATCTTTATACTTCTCCTTCTTCAAAACCTTTACTTCCTTCAAAACTCATCTCAAGGGGACTTCAGGGCTAAGGTGATTGCAGAGTAGAAACATGGGTCTTCCTCTCATAACCAACCAATATAAAATGCCTTAAAAGGACAAAAACCAAAATCAGATGAGCAAAAGAGCTCTACTATAGGGTGAAGCCTTGAAGGTAGGCAGGGTTTGGACATTTCTACATTATGAGGGGGTAAAATTACTCCTACCAAAGCAAGATCTGATCACCCCTCTCCCACTTCACCTATACTATCAGAGTCAAAGTGAGTACAGGGCAAACTTTAGGTCTTTGGGGGATGGCTGGGGGCATCACAGACTTACCCCTGAGAGCACTGAGACTTGGGACCCCAGGAGGCTAAGGAATGTGGAGCTTGAGTGAAGAGATAGGGTAGAGAGGCACTGCCTACAGCAGACATGGCAAATAATGAAAAATAGCCTCAGGGCAAAACCTGCTCTGTAGCTGGATACATAGAGACCTGTCTACCCTCCTCACTCAGATTTCTGTCTGGAAAGGGGGAAAAAACCACTATACAGCAATGGCCACCAACACCCAAGAACTGCAATCTACAACCACCAAAAATAAAAAAAAACAACAAAACGTTGACCTTGTATAAATTCTACAGAGAAAAATGGGATCCTACAGAGGAGACAGCAGAGAGCAACAAACAAGCAAAGACATCCAAATTTTCACCAAAAAAAAAAAATAAAAACTGGTCACAAGTCCACCAGGAAATCAGAATGGAGGTGGAGAACCAAGTAAGAAAGATAAAACAAATTTGGCAAGAACAGTGGAAAATAGTTCAAAAAGAAAATAGCAATTTAAAAGACAGAATCTCCCACTTGGAAAAAGAAGCCCAAAAATCAAATGAAATGGTAAACAAATTAGAGGCCAAAATTGACCTGCTTGAAGCCATGAAAAGCAGAATAGACTGAACCAAAAAAGAAAATCAAAATATCATAGCTGAAAACCGGGGTTTAAAGACTAGAATTGGGCAAGTAGAAGCTAATGATCTCAAAAGCCAGCAAGAATTAATGAAACAAAATCAAAAGAATGACAAATTAAAAGGAAACGTGAAATGTCTCATTGAAAAGATGGATGACTTGGAAAACAGGTTTAGGAGAGACAAGAGCGAATCATAGGCCAACCAGAAAACCAAGAAATAAATAGGAATCTTGACATCATACTACAAAAAATTATCCAAGGAAACTTCCCTGATATCCTTCAACAAGAGGGTAAAATAGACACTGAAAGAGTCCATAGATCACTCTCTACATTAAATACTCAAAAGACAACCCCCAGGAAAATAATAGCCAAATTCAAGAGCTTCCAAGTAATAGAACAAATTTTACAAGAAGCCAGAAAGAGACAATTCAGATATCAAGGAGCACCAATCAGGATTATACAGGATCCAGCAGCCTCCACACTAAAGAACTGCTAGGCTTAGAATATGAAATTCAGAAAGGCAAGAGAATTGGGTCTATGACCAAACATCACCTACCCATCAAAACTGACTATATATTTCTAGGGTAAAGTATGCATATTTAACAAAATAGAAGACTTTCAAGTATCTGTAGAGAAAAGACCAGAAATAAATTGAAAATCTGATGTCCAAATCCAAAATTCAAGAGAAAAATGAAAAGGTGAACAAGAAAGAGAAGGAAAAGAAAATTTTCTTTTAAGGGCTTTAGTAAAGTCAAAGAGTTTATGGAAAACATAAACTGATATATGGAACTATGATATTTGTAACTCTCAAAAACTGCATTCACTATCATAGTAGTTAGAAGAATTATTAATAAGTAGTGGTTGGAGTACTAAGTGTTTTAAGATGACATGTAAAATAAGAAAAGGGGGAGGATAGAAAAAGGCACCAAAAGAAACTTGAAGGAATAAGAAAATAGAATAAATTATACCACATATAGAGGTACGCGGGAAGGAGGGAAAGAATACTATTATAAGAAGGAGAGGAAGAGAGTAATAATAGGTAATACTTAAACCTTACTCTCAGTGGAATCAACTCTGAGAGGGAGGAGGATATAAATCTATTGGGGTATCAAATTATATCTTACCCTAAAGGGAAGTTGAGAGGGAAGAACAAAGGGGGTCAATGGGCAGAGAATTACCAAAACGGAGAGAACAAGAGGGGAGAGGGAATTTAATAGACTCTAAAGAAAAATAAGAGGGAGAAATAAGAAACAAGAAGGGAGGAGGGAGAAATAAACATAAAATAAGGGTAGAGATTAGAGGGACTGATTAAAAGCAAAACACTGGTATAGAAGGAAACAGTGAAAGAAGAAAGGGCAGGAATAGGAGAGGAAATCAAAAAGATGGGTAATACAAATGTGGTAATCATAACTCTGAATGTGAAAGGGATGAACTCACCCATAAAACAGAAGTAAATAGCAGAGTGGATTAGAAACCAAAATCTTACCATATATTGTCTACAAGAAACAGACATAAGGCAGGTAAGACACACCCAGGGGAAAGGTAAAAGCCTGGAGCAAAATCTATTGCACATCAACTGAGAAAAAGAAGGCAGGAGTTACAATTATGGTATCATAAAAATGCTAAAGTTAAAATAGATCTAATTAAAAGACATAGGGAAGGTAATTACATCCTGATAAAAGGCAGTTTAGACAATGAGGAAATATCACTACTCAACAGTTATACTCTAAATGGTATAGTGTTTAAATTTTTAAAGGACAAATTACTGGAGCTTAAGGAGGAAATGGAGAGTAAAACTATACTAGTGGGAGACTTGACTTTCCTCTATCAGATTTAGATAAATCAAACCAAAGAACAAATCAGAAAGAGGTAAGAGATGTGAATGAAATCTTAAAAATTAGAGTTAATAAATATATGGAGAAAAATAAATAGGAACAAAAAGGTATATAACTTCTTTTTAGCAGTATATGGTACATTCACAAAGACTGACCATGAAATAGGGCATTAAAAACATGGCAAACAAATGTAAAAAAGCAGAAATAATAAATTCAAACTTTTCAGATCATAATGCAATAAAAATAATAACTAATTAGGGTAAATGGAGAGGCAAATAAAAAGTTAATTGAAAATTAAATAATATAATTCCTAAAATTACTTTGTGGAGGAATAAATCATAGAAACAATGAATTTCATTGAAGAAAATGACAATGAGGAGACATTCTTTCAAAATCTATGGGATGCAGCCAAAGCAGTATTCAGGGGAAAATGTATATCCCTGAGTGCATATATTAACAAATCAGAATGGGAAGAGGTCATAAAATTAAAAAACTAGGAAGATAAATTAAAACTCCCCAGATAAAAACTAAATTTGAAATCCTAAAAATTAACGGAGAAATTAGCAACACTGAAAATAAAAGAATTATTGAATTAATAAATAAGACTAGAAGCTGGTAGTTGGAAAAAAACAAATAAGATAAAGTACTGGTTAATCTAATCAAAATAGGAAAGAAGAAAACCAAATTAACAGTATCAAAGATGAAAAGGATGACCTTACCTCTAGTGAAAAGGAAGTTAAAGTAATTATTAAGAACTATTTTGTCTAATTATATGGCAATAAATATGAAAATTGAGGTAATATGGTTGATTATTTACAAAAAATATAAATTGCCTAGATTAACAGAATAAAAATTTGAATATTTAAATAATCCCATTTCAGAAAAAGAAATTGAAAAAACCATCAGAGAACTCCCTAAGAAAAAATCCCCAGGGCCATATGGATTCCCAAATGAATTCTATCAAACACTTAAAAAACAACTAATCCCAATACTATGCAAACTGTTTGACATAATAAGCAAAGAAGGAGTTCTACCAAATTCCTTTTATGACATAATTATGGTACTGATTCCAAAGCCAGGCAAACAAAAAAAAAAAAAAACAGAGAAAAAAAAAGTACAGACCAAACTCCTTAATGAACACAGATGCAAACATCTTGAATAAAATACTGGTAAAAAGACTCTAGCAAGTGATCACAAGGATTATTCACTATAATCAGGTGGAATTTATACCAGGAATGCAAGGATAATTTAATATTAGGAAAATCATCCATAAAATTGACCATATCAACAACCAAATCATCAAAAATCACATGATTAACTCAATAGATGCAGAAAAAGCCCTTGACCAAATAAAACACCCATTCCTATTGAAAACATTAGAAAGTATAAGAATAGAAGGGCGTTTCCTAAAAATAAATAACAGTATATATTTAAAACCATCAGTGAGCATCATCTGCAATGGGGATAAACTAGAAGTCTTCCCAATAATGTCAGGAGTGAAACAAGGATGCCTATTATCACCTCTATTATTTAACACGGTACTAGAAACACTAGCAGTAGCAATCTGAGAAAAAAAAAAAAAGAAATTGATTATTTAAATCCAAGGTGGGGGGCAGCTGGGTAGCTCAGTGGATTAAGAGCCAGGCCTAGAGATAGGAGGTCCTAGGTTCAAATCCGGTCTCAGACACTTCCCAGCTGTGTGACTCTGGGCAGGTCACTTGACCCCCTTTGCCCACCCTTACCACTCTTCCACCTAGGAGCCAATACACAGAAGTTAAGGGTTTAAAAAAACCGATATCCAACAAGGAGACTAAACTATCACTCTTTGCATATGATATGATGATCTACTTAAAGAATCCTAGAAAATCAACTAAAAAGCTAATGGAAATAATCAACAATTTTTGGAAAGTTGCAGGATACCAAATATACTCAAATAAATCATCAGCATTTCTATATATTTCCAACACATATCAGCAGTAAGAGTTAGAAAGAGAAATTCCATTTAAAATCACCTTAGATAATATAAAATATTTAGGAATCTAATTGTCAAGAAAAACACAGGAATTATTTGAACACAACTATAAAACAATTTCCACAAAATTAAAACTAGACCTAAACAATTGGAAAAACATTAATTGATCATGGGAAGGATGAGCTAAAATAATAAAAATGACCATCCTTCTCAAATTAAATTACTTATTAAGTGCCATACTAATTAAACTACCAAGAAACATTTTTTTTTACTAAATTAGAAAAAAAACTATAATAAAGTTCATTTGGAAGAACAAATGATCAAGAATATCAAGTGAAATAATGAAAAAAAAATGTGAAGGAGGGGGCCTAGCAGTATGAGATCTTAAACAGCACTATAAAGCAGTGGTCATCAAAACGATATGGTATTGCCTAAGAAACAGAAGGGAGGATGAGTGGAATAGACTTGGGGTAACTGATCTCAGCAAGATAGGGTAAGATAAACCCAAAGATCCTAGTTTTGGGGACAAAACCCCAGTATTTAACAAAAACTTCTGCAAAAATTATAAAACAGTATAGGATAGATTAGGTATAGAGCAACTTCTCATACCCTATACCAAGATAAATTCAGAATGGGTGAATGATTTAAAGATAAAGAAGGAAATTATAAGTAAATTTGGTGAACATAGAATAATTTATCTGTAATATCTATGGGAAAGGAAAGATTTTTAAGACCAAGCAAGAGTTAGAAAATATTACAAAATATAAAATAAATAAATTTGATTATAATACATTAAAAATGTTTTGTACAAATGAAACCAATGCAATCAAAATTAGAAGAGAAGTAATAAATTGGAAAAAAAACCTTTATAACAAAAACCTCTGACAAAGGTCTAATTACTCAAATCTATAAGGAGGTAAATCAATTGTACATAAAACAAGCCATTCCTCAATTGATAAATGAGCAAGGGACATGAATAGGCAATTTTCAGATAATGAAATCAAAACTATCAATAAGCACGTGAAAAATGTTCTAAATTTCTTTTAATTAGAGAAATGCAAATCTAAACAACTCTGAGGTACCACCTCACACCTAGCAGATTGTCTAATATGACAGCAAATGAAAGTAATACATTTTGGAGGGGATGTGGCAAAACTGGGACATTAATGATTGCTTGGGGAGATGTAGATTGATTCAACCATTCTGGAAGGCGATCTGGAACCATGTCTAAAGGGCTTTAAAAGACTTCCTGCCCTTTTGATCCAGTCATACCACTGCTGGGTTTATACCCCCAAAGAGATCATAAGGAAAAAGACTTGTACAGAAATATTTGTAGCTGCTCTCTTTTTGGTGGCAAAAAATTTGAAAATGAAGGGATGCCCTGTTATTGGAGAATTGCTGAACAAATTGTGATATCCGTTGGTGATGGAATAATATTGTGCTAAAAGGAATAATGAACTGGGGGAAATCCTGTGTGAACTGGAAGGACTTTCAGGAACTGATGCAGAGTGAAAGGAGTAGAACTAGGAGAACATTGTACACAGAAATGGATAAATTGTGGCACAATTGAATATAACGTATTTCTCTACTAGCAGCAACGAAGTGATCCTGGGCAATTCTGAGGAACTTATGAGAAAGATGCTGTCCACAACCAGTGAAAGAATTGTGGGAGTAGAAATACAGAAGAAAAACAACTGCTTGGTCACATGGGTCGATGGGGATATGATTGGGGATATAGATTAAAAAAGATCACCCTAGTGCAAATGTTAATAATATGGAAATAGTCGCAATGACACATGCAAAACCTAGTGGAATTGCTGGTTAGCTATGGAAGGAAGTGAGGGAGGAGATGGAAAGAACATGATTCATGTAACCATAGAAAAATATTCTAAATTAATTAATTAAATAAATTAACTTTAAACAAGCAAACAAAAGCAAACCATTTCAAATGCTATTACATACATGAGGCATTTACTCTATGACATATGAAATTATTTTTTATCTTGTATGCAACTTAGCCATCTCACAGTGCAAGTCTTTTTGTACTGATCTCTCCTTATTGTGACAAATAACCTACATAAATTTCCAGAGAAGGTATTCCAGAAGTTCCTCTGATTACATCCATTGTAAATTATATTTACTTAAAGGTATACATATGATTTTCCCTATTAGAATGGAAGCTTATTGAAATGAGAGGCTATTTCATTTTCAACTTTGTATCCCTTTTCTTATAATGGTTCTTGAGCCATTATAGATAATAAATATTTATTGAATTAAATGGATAAAGTACATTAATCTTGAACAGTATAAGACTAGAGGAAGACAGATATCCGAATACATCTCTGGGATTCTGTGACTGCACTAGTGGATATCCAGCACATATAAAATCTTTATTCTCTGCATACTTCAACCCCAGGTGAATGACTTCATATCATCAGCCTGTATCTTTCCAATTTCTAGAAATATACTATGTGATTTTCAGTACACAGCAAGTATTTGGGCAATATTGGTCTAGTTCTGAGTTTGGGTAGGGAAGTATTATAGAAGGTTTTATATCTCAAGCCTACAGAAAGGTCTGCAAGACTACAATGACTAGGAATTACTAAACAAGTGAGCTTTAGTTTAAAGAGATGGAATTACATCATAGATTTCTAGGCAGAAAGGAGTCCAAAATTAGAATTCACTTAGATAAATTGAGTTTGGTCACAGAGATAATAAGTAGGAAACCCAGGATTCAAAATCAATTTATTTGATTCAAAATTGAGATCATTATCATGAGTGCACAATCCTTTCCCGATAATAATAAAGAATAGTTGATGTGTAATATAAATAATCGGGAAGCCCTTATTTTTTTCCTTTTTTTTTAAAACCCTTACCTTCCATCTTGGAGTCAATACTGTGTATTGGCTCCAAGGCAGAAGAGTGGTAAGGGTAGGCAATGGGGGTCAAGTGACTTGCCCAGGGTCACACAGCTGGGAAGTATCTGAGGTCACATGTGAACCTAGGACCTCCCATCTCTAGGCCTGGTTCTCAATCCACTGAGATACCCAGCTGCCCCCTCAGGGAGCCCTCATAATCCTCATGGTTGGGCACTTTTCTTGGACTTGAACACATACACTCTGGTTTTCCTGAAAGATATAGGTACTCTGAATTACTACTGAAGGACTAGCGTTTTAGGACGATACCACAAAACCAAGTCTTTTACTGCTGAGTTGTAGCAGACATTTCTCCCCATGGATCCAGGGATTCCTTGCCCAATACAAAGAAATTTCTCTAATAAGACAAATTGGAGGGAAAGGTGACTTATTTGTTTATTACATTTATAAATGAAGGTAACTAAAAGAAGGGGCCGAAAAGGGAAAACAGTTACTTCATATTTATTGAAATGTTAATACATTTTCTCAAGAATAATTTCTTTTATTTTTATTTTTTATTAATTCATTACTTTATTCATTAATTCATTACTTTATTTTATTGATTTATTTATATTTTTATTTAATCTATTTATTTAGTAATTTATTGGTAAATAAATAATTTAAATTATTTATATTTTAATATATTATATAATAATATTCATTTATTAATTAATAAGTAAATTTATTAAAATAAACTTTTCACAGGGACCTTTAATAAAAGAGATTACAATTCAAAATAATTGAGTTTTGGCTTTACTGCCTGGATGAATGTGTAAGTTATTTCTTTACATCACTTCTGGACATCTCAAATCACCTAATTACTCTCTTTGATAGGAAAAATAAAATAAATGATGATAATTTATTTATTCACTTAACAGTCACCTCTATATACAAGGCATATATATGCTAGACTTAAGTGGAAATAATGATAAAGAAGACATATTCCATCTCTAAGAATCTTGTAATTTCAAAGGGAAGGTACTTAAATCAAAATAATATTTAAAATAACATCATAGAGAGATATCAACACAGTATTATGCCAATTCTAATGACAGTATGATCATTTCTCTCATGGAATAATAAAACAACAAATTAGAGGTTGAGATAAGTGGATTGGCAATGAAGGATACAGGCTGGATTCCCTGGAAGCAGATATCCTTCTCTCCTACCTCAAAAGTAAAATCAATCCTAGTGTCATCTAATTCTTACTCTGTCCTGTCTTCCTTTTTTTACTGAATCCTCTGGTATGCTCTTCTGAAGTTCAATGAATTTAAAGGTACTTACTACTGTAGAAAATATAAGTAAGGTAATGGGGTCACCAGGGATTTTATAAATAAACTAAGTGGTTTGTGGGTACACACACTGGGATTTATGGGAGACTAGACCTGGACATGAAGACCTGAACAGCCAAGCTGCTCCTAAATGACAAAGGTCAGTTAGCCAACTGTCACTCTGGCCAGAGGCTTTGAATTCAACAGACGAGGTAACAGGATATAACTGGGTTTAATTATGAACAACTAAAAGGTGGGATAGGGATATCTACTCTAAAACCTTAAATCTAATGACATAACCCACAGGGAAAGGAAAGACTTATTTCTACACTAACTTAGTAATCTAAACTGACAGGGCCCAAGGA
>NC_058133.1:374228287-374240402 GCF_016433145.1 Gracilinanus agilis | reverse complement strand
TATATATATATATATATATATATATATATAGAGAGAGAGAGAGAGAGAGAGAGAGAGAGAGAGAGAGAATGGAGTCAAATTTATAAGGATACAAAGCATTCTCCAATTGAAAATTGCCAAAAGATATGAAGAGGCAGTTTTCAGAGGAAGAAATGAAAATTATAGTCCAATGAAAAAAAATTCTCCATGTCACTATTGATTAGAGAATTACAAATTGAAACAATTCTGAGATACCACCTATGCCTATCAGCTTGCCTAATATGACAAAGAAAGGAAAAATAAAAAAGGTTGTAAGTCATGTGAGAAAATGGGGACACTAATGCACTGTTAGTGGACCTAAGAACTGCTACAACCATTGTGAAGAGCAATATGAAGCTCTGCTCAGAGGGTCATAAAACTATGCATATCATTTGACCCAGCAATACCTCTACTGAGCCTATATCCCAAAGAAATTAAGGATAGATGGAAAGGACCTAACTGTATAAAAATATCTTCAGTAGGGGGCAGCTGGGTAGCTCAGTGGATTGAAAGCCAGGCCTAGAGAAGGGAGGTCCTAGGTTCAAATCCAGCTTCAGACACTTCCCAGCTGTGTGACCCTGGGCAAGTCACTTGACCCCCATTGCCTACCCTTACCACTCTTCCACCTATAAGTCAATACGCAGAAGTTAAGGGTTTAAAAAAATTTTAAAAAAATATCTTCAGTAGTTCTTTTTGTGGTAGCAAAAAAATTGTAAACTGAGTGTCTTTCCATTACTTGGGTAATAGGTGAACAAGTTGTGGTAGATGGTTGGGATGTAATATTGTTGTGCCATAAGAAATTATAAACAGGATGAGTTCAGAAAAAAATGGAAAACTTACATGAATTGATGCAAAGTATATCTAACAGTACCAGGACAACAATATATCCAGTTATATGATGATCAACTGTAAAGGGCTAATCCATTATCAGCAAAACAAATTTCTAAGATAACCACAAGGGACTCATGAAAAATGTTAGCCACAATCAAAAAAGAAACTGTTGGAATATGACTGCAGATCAAAGAATGACATCTTCTACTTCATTTGCTTCATGAGTTGTTTTTTTATTGTATGTATAATAGGTGTCTTCTATCACAACATGAGCAACACAGAAATATGTATTTCATGAAATCATTGGTATAACCTATATCAGACTATCTATTTTCTTCAAGGGCAGGGAAGATAGGGAGAGAGGAAATCTGAATCATATGAATAAATTTGATATGTAAATGAAAAAATAGAAGAAAAAATTCTTTATTTCTCCACAACTCTTCTTGGTGCTAATGAGTCTACTAATCTAAATCTACTATTAAGGGCTATAAGATAGGTGATGGGTTACATAAAATGTTGAATATTCCTTAAGTGACTGGAAGAAGTGGTCACCAGCCCCCTGTATGTACCCCATTTTTATAAAATAACCAGTCATGTTGTCCTTACTCCCAGGATACTGTCTACCTTTTAATTAATTCTATTGTCCTCCCTACCTACATAACTCTATACTCCACAAAACTATATTAAGATTGGAAAATCCTACCTCAGGATCTTTGGTCACTGAGAGAAGCCATTGACTGAATTTATTGGTTACTGCTACCTCAACTAATAAATTTATCATGCTGTTGCTGTGTTCCTTAGTTTTCAAATGTAAAAGTTGGAATCTTGAAAGATCTCATTAATGAAGAAATGTTAAGCTTTGCATAGAACTAGAGATAGTAAATAAGGAGGAACTACCACCTAGTTACCTGAAAAGCGATGGAGATAAGACCCCTGTGAAAGCATAGAGGTGAAATTGGAATGCCATATATAAGGAGCAGCAATACTACCAGTTTGACACAATGATAAAGCCTATGAAAACTGACAAGTTCGCCACTTATTTGATAAGCTCTCTTATGGGGAAAACAAGGGGCGATAACTTAAATGGTATATGTGGGTTCAGAAAGGGTGAATAGGAGACAGGAATGACAAAAGGTGGGACTTAAGTTAGAGAGACTGAGTTTAACTGTTAGGGAAAATGTCTGTTGACAGAAGTGACAATTAGGCCTAACTGTCACCCTGCACCATCTAGACAAGGGATAAACTCAGAGTATAATAAATACACACTATGGAAACTTCAAGGTATGAAGAAAAACACACAGGGAAAACAGTTTAATTTTTTTTGAGAGGATAGGAGAGGGGGTGAGGTGAAACTATAACTAACTGCCCAGGACTGGAGTCAAAAGGGCAAGTTCCTTAGTCAACCTGGCTTCTGCCAGGTTTGACAGCTTGGCTAAGGACCTGAGGAAGAGAGTTTGGATTTGGGGTCTCACAACTGATGCAGAGATGTCTTCAGGATACCAGGAACCAATTCCTCCAAAGCTGATGATCCAAAGTAACCAGGTAGGGAGAGATGTCTGCAGACTGTCCACCAGAACACAGGCCTCTTCCCTACTCAGAGTTGACTTGCAGGATGATGTCATCAGCCTTTGCAACCTTCACCACTCTCCAAGATCCCAGGTAAAATAGGGACTACTGATTGCACATATGCTCCAAACCCTTCACAAAACAGCAAAAATGTCTATTGCTTAGCTCTCTCCTCCCTACCCACCTGCATTCTATACAGAATGCCCATGACTTCCAGCCAAGGCTTTCCCTAACCTACTTGCAAAAATCTACCTTTATACCTTTATACCTATTACAGCTCCCAGGAGCAAAGAACCACCAGATTTGTTAAGGACAGGAGAACCAGTGCAAGTGACAACAGAGAAGGCCTCTTTTATGTGCAACAACTTACCCCTTTCTATTTTCCCTCCTCTCTCCCCTCAATACTTACTTGTGCCTTAATTTCATTTCATTTTTTTATATCATTCCATCATATTTAACTGATACTTTTATGTTCTGTCTATGTTATACCCCTTCAAGGTGCCCTAATAATGAGAAAGTTCTTTAGCATTACAAGAATCATTTGCCCATGAAGGGAGGAATACAGTTTAACCTTATTGAATGAATTTGGTTTCTCTTTCCTTTTTTCCTCTTTTATGATACTCTTGAGTCTTGTATTTGAAAATCCAATTTTCCATTCAGCTCTAGTCTTTTCATCAGGAAGGTTTGAAAGCCCTCCATTTCATTGAAGATCCTCCCTTATCCCACCACTCCTGAAGCATTATAATCAGTTTTGCTGGGTAATTGATTCTTGGTTGAAGTCCTATCTTCTTTGTCCTCTGGAATATCATATCCAAGGCCCTCCTATCCATTAAGGTAGAAATTGTTAAGTCTTATGTAATCCTGAATGTGGCTCTATAATATTCTAAGTGTTTCTTTTTGGCTGCTTGTAATTTTTTCTAGTTGACCTGGGAGTCCTGAAATTTGACTATAATATTCCTGTGAGTTATCCCTTTGGGATCTCTTTCAGGAGGTGATTGGTGGATTCTTTTAAATTTCAGTTTTATTCTATGGCTTTAGAATACCAGGGCGGTTTTCCTTGATGATTCTTCTTGATCACGACTTTCAGGTAGTCCAATAATTTGAAAATTATTCTCCCTATATTCATTTTCCCAGTAAGTTGTTTTTCCCAAGAGATATTTCACACTTCTATTTTTTCATCCTTCTGACATTACTTGATTGCATCTTGATGTCTCACAGAGTCATTAGCTTCCATTTGACCAACTGTAATTTTTAAGACTTGATTTTCCTTTTTTTTCAATTCTTTTCCATGGTTACATGATTCTTGTTGTCTCCTTTCCCTCTTCTCTCCTCCCTCCCAGAGTTGACAAGCAATTCCACTGGGTTATACATAAATTATCACTTAAAACCCATTTCTGTATTTTTCATTTTTGTAATAGAGGAATCTTTTAAAACCAAAACCCCAAATCATTTATCCATATAAACAAGTGATAAATCATATGTTTTCTTTTAGATTTCTACTCCCACATTTCTTTTTCAAGATTTGGATAGCATTCTTTCTCCTAAGTCCTTCAGAATTGTCCTGGATCATTGCATTGCTTTTAGTAGCAAAGTCATTCACATTTGATTGTCCCACAATGTTTCCGTTACTATGTATAATGCTTATTTCACTCCACATGACATGAGTTCATGTAGGTCATTCCAGTTCTTATAGAAATCCATTGATTCATCATTCCTGAGAGCATTGATGGTCAAACTATTCCCCGTGGGCCAGATCCAGGCCATAGTTTGTCCAGCACTGCCTTAAACAATTCCCTAATCACTATCTCCCCACATCCAGATGTAGTGATTAGGGAATTACTTAAGGCAGTGATGGGCAAACTAAGGCCTGAATCTGTTCCTCAGGGAACAGTTTGCCCATCACTGCCTTAGAGCACAATAGCACTCCATTGTCATCATATACCACAATTTTTTCAGCCATTCCCCAATCAAAGGTCATCCCCTCATTTTCCAATTTTTGACACTACAAAAAGGATAAATATTTTTGTACAAACAGATCCTTCCCATTTTTTTTATCTCTTTGGGATACAAACCTAAGAGTGGTATTGCAGGATGCATTCTTTTAAATCCCTTTGGACATAATTCAAAATTGCCTTCCAGAATGATTAGATCAATTCACAACTCCACCAGAAATGCATTAGTGTTCCAATTTTGCCACATCTCCCCAAAATTTATTACTTTCCTTTACTGTCATATTAGTCACTCTGCTAGGTTTAAGGTTGTACCTCAGAGTTGTTTTGATTTGTGTTTCTCTAATCAAGAGAGATTTAGAAATTTTTAAATTGTGTTTACTGATAGTTTTGATTTTTTCAACTGAAAACTGCCTATTCATATCCCTTGACCATTTGTCAATTAGGAAATGATCTTATTTATTTTAAATTTCACTTAGTTCTTTGTATATTTTTGAAATTAGTGCTTTGTCAGAGAATTTTGTTATATTTTTTCCCATTTGTTGTTTCTCTTCTAATTTTTGTTGCATTGGCTTTATTTGTATAAAACCTTTTTGATTTAATATAAACAAAATTATTCATTTTACATCTTGTCCTCTATTTCATGCTTGATCTTAAAATCTTCCCTTCCCTGTAGATCTGACAGGTATACTATTCCATGTTAACCTAGTTTACTTATAATACCATTCTTCATGTTAAATCGTATACCCATTTTGAACTTATCTTGGTATAGGGTGTAAGATATTGATTTAAACTTAATTTTTGCCATCCTGTTTCCTTATTTTCCCAGTAGTTTTCAGACAATATTTTCTTGTACCCCTTTTTCCCATTTTGCTAGTTCTACTCTGTAAAGAGTTCTTTTCCTCAGTGAAGTTTTGTACCTCTTTTTCCAAAGGACCAATTGTGTCTTTCAAGAGGGCAGCTAGATAACTCAATGAATTGAGAGCCTTGCCTAGAGACAGGAGTATCTAGGTTCAAATTTGGTCTCAGATACTTCCTAGCTGTGAGACCCTGGGCAAGTCACATAATCCACTTTGCCTAGACCTTGCCACTCTTCTGCCTTGGAACCAATACATAGTATTGATTTTAAGGTGGAAGTTAAGGGTTGTAAAAAGAAGTTTTTCTCTTCAGTGAATTTTTTTATATCTTTTTTCAATTGTCCAATTCTCCTTTTTAGAATATTTCTCTCTTCTTTGAATTTTTGTGCTTCTTTTACCAATTGGTCTATTCTATTTTTTTAGGTATTAATTTCTTCAGTATTTATTGTACCTCTTTTATGAAGGCATTGATTTTTTCATGATTCTCTGTATTATTTTCATTTCTTTTCCCAATTTTTCTTCTTCCTTTCTTATTTGATTTTAAAAATCCATTTTACCTCCTCTATTAGTTACTTTCAGGTTTGAGAGCAATTCATAATTTTCTTAGAGGGCAGTAGCCTTGACTTTGTTGTCTGAGTCTGAATCCACTTGTCACCAAAATAACTTTCTACATTTGAAATGCTTTGTTTATTGTTTGCTCATTTTCCTGCCTTTTTCTTTTCTTTTAACTTGAAAAAATGGTTAAAGTTGCCTCCATAACTGTGGTGAAGGGAGCGCTGTTCTAAGTTTCAGGTTCTTTGTGTATCTAATTTCAGACCTGTCACTGGGGAATCTAGCTTTCTGTAGTTCTTCCAAGATGGTAGGATGTAAAGAGAAGTGTGTTGATTCCCCTTCCATCCTGTGCTTTTGTCTGTGAGTAACCCCAAGCACTCCTTTTTCCCCCTTGAAACTGTTGTGGGAGAAACACATCCAACTCTGTAGCAAGGCCTTTCCACAAGATTGGAAGACTTAAACATTGTTTAATCCAGAAGTAAGAAAAGAATTTTATTTGAAGAAGAAAAGATTCATGGCAGTTTTAATAGCCTAACAGCTGGTGTAATACTCTGGGGGCTAATCAAATGGCTGTAAGACTGTTGCATAAGCCTTGGGCAGTGATGGGCAAACTTTTTAAAAGAGGGGGCCAAAGGAAAGGAATTGCTCATCTGTCAGTCTGTTTCTAAGGCAACTCTTGTATTGTATCCTACTCATTGTATTCATCAGTTTAGGAATAATGTTGCATGACAGGATAGAACATTTCAGGGGGCCACATCTGGCCTGAGGGCCTTAGTTTGCTCATCACTGGCCTAGGGGATAGTAGCTGATGTAATAACAGCTCTCTAGGTGTAGAGCAGCAGCTCCAAGTATGGAGTGGTGGTCACACCTACAGAGTAGCAGCTTCCTTTTTCTATGCATCAGGGTTGGCATATTTATTAGGGTCTGGAGGCTAGTCATCTCCCATTCCAGAGAAACCTTCACCTCTCCCATAAACCCTGGAAAATTGGCATGGTCATATTCAGGTGGAATTGTGTTTTGAAGTTTGATGTCATAAGGAATAAGGAGCATGAGGGAATTTAGAGGATTCTTCTGGAATGTCAAAGTCCTCAGTGCACAGGTCCCTTGTCCCCATTGTCCACCTTGTCATCATGTGTCAATGTGGGAGTGGTCTCCTGGCCCTTCTGGAATGAGAATATGGGAGATAGGAATATGGTACATTGGATGACCACTGTAGGTAATTAATTATATCTCACAGTTCTAGACAGTTCTAATCTAAAGTAAATATACAACAATATAAGTAATTAATAAAACAGATTAGAAAGAAAGCTATGCCAAGTACAGAATATTACCGAGCCAGTATGCAGAATGAGTGATTGATCAATCTATAATTCATGTTTGGCTAATGATGAAACTATAGGTTTTGTAATTGATGTTTAACTGGTGTTAATTGGTGAGAAGTGCAAGATTTCAGAATATAAGGGTCTTGTTCCTATTACTACCCTTACTGTCTGTTGTCTGCCCCCGTCAGAACTTTCACCAGGTACCCCTGCTCAGCTCTGGCTGCAAGTACTGGTGTATGCTAGTGATCCTCAGCTTGAGACGGTGCTCCAGGACTGTGACCTAGTTCTGTGTATGAGCAATGCAACAAGAATCTTGCACCCAAGTGCTAGCAGAGGGACCCTGTAAATCTCCTTCTGAGTGGTTGTCTGACCTCCCTTACTCTCTGTTGCTGAGAGTTTGGAAGCCTTTGCTGCTGATTGACTTATGGCTCAAACCAGTTACCTCAGTGGGATCTTTCCTGACATTTTGCACTCCACCTTTATCTTGGTGTACTAGATCCCTCCTGTTGGCTTTCTAAGTTGTTTTGGACTGAAAACTTAGTTCACCTTGCCTTTTTGTGGGTTATGATGTTTTAGAATTCACTTTGAGACATCATAGCATTGCTTTTTAGAGAATAATTTGGTAGAAATCAGATGGGTACCTTCTCTGGCTTCTTGGCTCTGCCCTTCTGATGATCATTTAAAAAGGAGAAACTAGTCTTTCCTTTCTCCTTAATCTCAGAGGTGGATACAGATATTGATACGGATCATTGCATATCCCAGGCCTATTTGAAACATTCCTTTGTTTTGATTATTTCCCTTTATTTTTTGTTCTTAGGGAATAGCTCTCTCAGAATTGAGGAAAGGAGGAACATACTGGAAAATTGAGGTGATATAACAATAAAAAATCTCTCTATTTTAATAGGAAAAAATAAGGAAGAAAACAACAAGAAAAAAAGAACTTAGCAGTTCAATTTATTATAAATCCAAGAACATTATCTACATGGAGGAGAATTCATGGAACTGCCAAAAAACCTAGAAATTAGTTTATCAACAAATGGGTTTTTGGGTGCAGCTGGGTAGCTCAGTGGAGTGAGAGTCAGGCCTAGAGACAGGAGGTCCTAGGTTCAAACCTGGCCTCAGCCACTTCCCAGCTGTGTGACCCTGGGCAAGTCACTTGACCCCCATTGCCCACCCTTACCAATCTTCCACTTATGAGACAATACACCGAAGTACAAGGGTTTAAAAAAATGGATTTTTATTAACATCTTACACTGTATGGCACAATAATTTCCAAGCTAATATGCAACCTAGATACAAAACATTATGTCATTGAAAGAAAAAGAAGAGAATGAAAGTATATACTCTACAATTCTAGCTTGGCAATAGGGAACATTATGTTCTGACATGATCAAATTGTATGCTATCTCTATTAATGAAAATCACAAACCACACGTTCTGTGTAATTATTCATCATGTCTTAAGTATTAGTTGACCAAAGGGTGTTCCATCCAACCTGCTTGAATACTTTCTTACTTTCTCTTGGCATTGAGAAGATACTAGTAGAGGATGTAGATAATTTGATCAATATAAAATTAAGTAAATGCATTAATTAAAACAAGACTAGTAGAATAAGTTGGAAAGCTGTATATTGGGAAAGAACTTTTCATAAAATCTTTGTTAAAATTAAAATATTTAAGAATTTAGAGAACTAACATAAATATGTAATAGCAACAGTCATTTCTCAATGGAGTGGAAAAGATTCAAACAAAATTTTAAATGAATTGAAAACTATCAACAACTTGCAGAAAATTCCTTCAAAGGACAAAATCAGAGAAATGCAAATTAAAACTACACAATTTTCATCTCATCACACAATATTCTGAGGATGATCAAAAGTCAGGAACTATGAATGTTGGAGGATCAGTGGGAATATCTGTACTCTTAATATATACTTGGTGGAGTTTTTAATTGGTCCAACCATTATTTTTAAGAAAAATTTAGAATAATACCAGTGAATAAACTTTATAACTTTTGATTCAGAACTCCCACTGATGAGTCTCCATTTATAAAGTAGTCAAAAATATAAAGAAATGTCATATATATGCATATATATGTATTAGAACATCCATTACACTTCTATGGCAACAAAATTTGGGAGCAAAGTGACTGCCTATTGATTAGGAATTCATAAGCAAATTAAAGAATATGAATTTAAGGAAATACTCTCAAGTTGTAAGAAATTGTTAATATAGGAAATTCATAGATGCCCTGAAATTTAGCATTAGTAACATAAAATTCCTCAAGTGTTAGAACAAGTGGAAGCCAGGAGTCTTTATGTGGTTTTTCCCTCAATGAAAAAAAAATACATCTTCCATGTTGCAAATTTTAGACATTCTATTACAAAATAAGAATTCATGGTCTTTATTTTTAAATGGAAAAGGGTATGTACTCAATGATAAGCTGGTCAGTGTGAGAACAGTGAAAATAGGTGTAATGCAAATCTTTATGCCACTGTGCTTATTCAATCCTGAGAACTAAACAAGGCCAGGCTTGATGATTTTTGGGTGGGATGCAGTGAAAAGAAACTTAGACTCATTAGATAGCATTCCTCTAAGTACCAATATGCCCCAGGGATAGTGGATACAATTTTGCTAGATAAGCTGTCTGGCAGATGATTTTGAAAACCCAAATATGATCTCTGGTGGTCATTAAAAATCATATCTCACTTCTCATATGAATGCAGGTTTTTCTCCTTGACTAAATCTAATGAGGATAATTAAATCCTGAATAACTAAATTCTCTCTGTGGGTTCTATTGGAGAAGTCATTAATTTTCTATTGTTTAGTAGCATCTTGTACTCTGGAACAGCATGGCTGCCTTTCACCAAAGAGGTGAGTGCATTTCAGTAGTGAGTGAGGAGACATGACAGGACCTGGGCCTCACATTGAAAAATTCTTCCATGTTAATTCTTTTGAGATCTAGTTTTATGAAGTATCATATTAATATGATTATATTTTGCTACTCTTCTGGACACTGGAATAAGAGAATGTATAATATCATGTATTTACCATATTTTGTGAGTAAAATAATCAGCCAAAGTAGCAACACTGTAAATCTTTTATGACTAGCATATGTATATTTAATATCTCTGGAATAAATCATATCAAAAACTACAACAAACATGCATCATCTCCTTAAGGATTCAATGTTATTAATCTATTTTTCATTACATTTTCCTTCTATAGTAGTCTTCCCCTCCAGCTTCTCATCCCTCCAACTTCCAAACATAGCCAATTTTTTGCAAGTAACCTAACTGATGAAGTATCCCTTCCTCACTAGCCAGCATCTCTGCTTTTTCTTTCAAATAATCTAAGAATAATTTCAAACCTTCTTGAAGGCTGGCAGCTTTTCTTGGTGGACTGTCCTGCTATTATGATTTAAACTGACCAACCATTATTACAAAAAATATGACAAAGCAAATGAGGAAGGTGATGTGGTGGTTTGTACCTGAGCGAACTGGTTCTTTTTTCACGGTATCTTTTCTATCATGAAGCCTCTTGCTCCCATATGCCAATATCAAGGTTTGATTGCCTCTGTGCCTACTTCAAAACCCTTTTCATTATTAGAATGCAGCTTCTGTCTGAGAAAGTTCTATTATTGCTAAATTAATTGACCAGATGCATCTCATTAAGATGATTGGCAGGTAGATCAGGCAACTCAGAGGAATAACTGGTGAATGGAAAGGCCAGTTAATGAAAGGGAAGAAAAGCGAAGTCTCCAGGCTGTTTAAACACCACACACATACACACACACACACACACACACACACACACACACACACACACACACACACACACCTGTTTTACCTACAGAATGATAGGGGTGAACATGCAGCATTCATTTCCTATTTATCTGAGATGTACAGTGAAACACCAGGTTCAGTGGAGATCATGAATGTTTTTTAACCAACTTGTTTATGAAAGACATAAAATAAAATTAAATGAAAAGTTTAAGGACACACCTGCTCTTTTTCCAATGAGCATAAATCCCCAATGTAGCTTTGCATCCCTGAATGATGATCCTTGCATCACAGAGCCTGTGTAATTGATATGTTATGTGCTTATATACCTCACAAATCTATGTGCTGCCTATTTCTGAGTCCATTTTCATTGAGTTTCATTTTCATCCAAATCACAGGTTAAAGAGATCCTTCAGCGGCAGTTTCATTATATTTCTAAGCTGCCAGTAAGGTTAATGAAGTTCAAAATTTTAGTAACAGTCTTAAAATGAAAAACGGACCAAAACAAACAAATATGATGACTGTAGTTTCTTTTAGAAATCTCCTTTTAGACACTAGAGATGTAATCAACATTATAAAGAAAAAATAATTTTAGGAGAAAATTAATTCATTTATTCCAATGATTTATTGAATATCTACTCTGTGCAAGGCACTATTACAGGTGCTACTTAATATTATAGGCAGTTAGGTGGCTCAGTGGAGAGTGCTGGTGTTGGAGTCAGGAAAATTCATCTTCCTGAGTTCAAATCTGGCCTCAGGTACTTATTAGTTGTGTGACACTGAGCAAGTCACTTAACCCTAATTGCCTCAGTTTCCTCATCTGTAAAATGAGCTGGAAAAGGAAAACGAAAACGAAAACCACTTTACTATCTCTGTAAAAAACAAAAACAAAAACAACCCAAATGAAATCATGAAGAATAGCACACGACTAGAATGATAACACCAAACACAATTAAAGACTGTAAGGTTAACAGGAAAAAATCTCTGTTTACAATTAATATCTAAAAGGGAACAGCAACAAGAACTTTATCTCTTAAGGGAGAGACAGTGTCAGTCTCCTTAGGCAGTTCAAAACAAAGTAGATAAGGCCATGTTTATTCATATTTCTTCTGTAGTCTGACTACCTTTGCAGCTATTAATTTAAATGAAGTTGCTAGTATTAGGCTGACTCTTTTCCTCAATCCCTGTCTTTCATTCCAGTCATATATATATATATATATATATATATATATATATATA
>NC_058133.1:374215466-374225318 GCF_016433145.1 Gracilinanus agilis | reverse complement strand
ATATATATATATATATATATGAATATATACATATATATATACACATTTTGGGGAGTATATATATATATATGTATATATATATACATGAATACATGTATCTATGTGTGTGTGTGTGTGTGTGTGTGTAATTCTGCTCAAGATGCTAAATGTCTCTCATCCTCATTTTTTCATCTTTAAAATGGGGATAATAGTAGTAGCTACTTCATAGGGTTCTTTGGAGAACAAAATGAGATAATATTTATAAACTATTTTACTAAACTTAAAGTGCTCTTTAGAAATGCTAGCTTTTATTATTTTCATTATGCTGAATATGGGCATCTTGCAAAAATCTTCCCCACTTGGCAATTAGATATTGAGTCAGCTCTGTTACCTAGAGTACTCTGAAGAGTACTATCATACTTAAGAGGAGAGTGGAGCCAAGATGGTGGAGAAAAGGGAAAAATCCACATGAGCTCTCCCAAATTTTCCTTTAAACAACTAAAAAAGAAATGCCTCAAAATAAATTCTAGAGCAATAAACTCATGAAATGATGGTTAGAACAATTTTCAAGCTCAAAATAACTTAGAAAGTTGGCAGGAAGGTCTTTTGCTTTAGGGTCAAGTTTGGTGAACCTATGGCATACATGTTAGAGCATGTCAGAGGGAGCTGCTCCCTTCCCCTCTCCACACATGCCTGAGGACATTTCTCCCATCACCTACCCCTCTGACCAGCAGCACAATGGGAGCACTCCCTCCACTTCTCCCCATCTGGGGTAAGGTGGAGGGCTCACACGTGACATGAGGGTTTCAGTTTGGGTACTCGGTCTCTAAAAGATTCACCAGCACTGTTCTATGCTTAAATTGGAATAAAGTCTAGCATAGACTGCACTAGGGTAGGCCCCCCAACAGGTTGGGCCCTGTCTCAGCAGGCAAGCACAGTTCTTAGGGAAACTGAATCAGCAGTAGTGGCTTTCTGAGCTCTCCTGTCACTGCCAGTAAAAGCTTTGGACAACTGGTCAAAAGAGACAGTACAAGGGTTCTTTTACAGACACTAGGGTTTTTCAGGACTTTGTTGTATTGCTTATATGCAGATCTAGGTCACAGTTCTGGATCTAAATCCCAGATTGAAGAGGATCATTAGAACAGAGCTTATGGTGCCAGGGGATCCAGTACCCTGGTCACAATTTCAGGGGATTGCAGTGCTTATAGTTGCTTACAGACTAGATTATAGGAAGGAAGAATAGTAAACATACTTCTCCTTAAATCCTACCACCCAGAAAGAAATGAAAACTTATATACCCCCACAACTAGCTTGAAAAGAAGTTGCCACAAAAAACAAACAAACAAACATAACAACAAAGCCCCAAAGGCAGGGATAGTGCATCCTCCAGCCCAGTGTAGAATCAAACTTTAACAAATTTTTAATGTGAAAGTCAAGGAATATCCTGGAAAATGAGCCAACAATAACAATAAAAGGTTATAGAAACTTACCATGGTGACAGGGAAGTTCAAAATATAAACTCAGAAGAAGTCAGCAGTCAAAAATGCTATATCCAAAGTCTCAGAGAAAAATGTAAATGAGTCTCAAGCCCAAGAACAATTTCTGGAAGACTTCAAAATGGATTTAAAAAATTCAATAGGAGAGATAGATTAAAAATGGAAAAAGAAATGATAATAATGAAAGAAAATCATGAAAAAATCAACAAAGAAACCTAAAAATACTGCAGGAAATATCTTAAAAAAAGGAATAGACCAGTGGGCAAAAGAGGCACAAAAATACGCTGCAGAGAACTTCTTAATAAGAAAAAAAGTGGCCATATGGAAAAGATGTACAAAGATTCATTAATGAAAAAGCTTCATAAAAAGTAGAATTGGAAAAAAATTCTTCACAAAAGCAATGCAAAGTGGCATGAAGTGAGCAGAACTAGGAGAATGTTGTACACAGTAACAACAACAATGTATAATGATCAAATGTGAATAACTTAGCTATTATCAACAAGGTAAGGATTCAGGAAAACTTTAAGAGATCCATAACAAAAAAAAGGTATTTACTTCCATATAAGGAACAGACAGAGTTTGAATGCAAATTGAAACACACCATCCTTTACTTCCTCAATGAAATTTTGTCTAGTGAAAGCAATATGCTGCCATTATGACTCACTACTTGTTTTTTTTTTTTAAATACCTCCTGCTTATTATAACCTTCTCTAAAATATGACTCATGACATATTTTAGTAGGGTGTGTAAAATCAGGGCAGGCAGCTATCAAGAAATGGCCCAAATCTCCAGAGGGGGATGAGTAGAAATGCAGTTAGAACACGCCCCCCCCCCAATCAGCACAGAGCCTGTACACTGATCCAAATGAAGCAAGGTGGGCCAATGGCTTACTTGTATCAATTGACTAAAACTTCCTTCACAAGCTGGACTAGATATCACACAGTATAATCCCACAAGAAATAGGTGTTTCCAGTTATTGTATGTAGTCCACAGACAAGGGCCTTCTCAGATGATCCTTTGGATTCCCAACTGCCACTAAAGCAGAGTAAGTAATTCTGATCACAGTTTCCTTGCTCAAAGGATTTCCACACTAACTGATTTAGTTATATAAGTTCTTTAATGACTAGAGGGGCAGAGGGTAAAAGGAAATATGGAAGGAGAGTGGGATAAGGAAATATGGAAGGAGAGAGGGATAAGGAAATATGGAAGGAGAGAGGGATAAGGAAATTCTCTCTAATGATTTGTGGTGATAAAAGAGTGGCTTCTCCCAAAACAGAGCAGAAGCCCCAACAGAAATCTTCTTTCCCTTTCTTCACTGTAGCTAATCTCCTCAATTATATAAAGTAATGAATAAATTCAAAATAGATTATAGGTAGTGTTGATTGAAGGTCTATTATTTCTGAAGATTGGTTTCTGTTAACTGCTAACAAGATCTATCTATAGCAGCATTGAACAGGATCAATGAGAGTCTGACTTGACAGATTGTCATGCAAGGGTATAGGGTTAGACAGTAGTAAGCACTTCTTGTCTGGGGTTTGCTAGACCTAAGAAAGTAGTTTCCATCACCCTCCTTCCACCCAGCACCCCAAAGCCAGAGTTAATTAGTCTGCTTGGGGTTCCCCCTTATATACCCTGGTTCCAACTATACTCAACTGCCCTTGGCATTTGGGGATTCCATGGATTGCACCCCTCTTGAGTTCTTATCCTAACAGGTGGTGGCCTAAGATTCTTTTGGAATATATCAGCAGAGTTAATCTGTGGAAGAGACTATGAGTCTAGTCTCAGTGATAGACTCAGTATGTCTATTTCTCAAAACTAACTTAGCTTAGTTTGTGGATGTTTATCACTGGAAAAAATATGGCCCTAAGAAATGATTTTTTAAAAATTTAATTGCCATGAAAATTTGTGAAGCAATCTAATAATGCATAGCATTTGTGATTTCCAATGGCTATAAACGATTTAACTTTGATGAAATCATGGCTACTTAAATGTTGAAATAAGAAGGAAGGAAACAACTATTATCAGCAATGCAAGGATCTGAGCCAACTCCTGGGGTCTCATGATGAAAAAAACTATCCAACACCAAAGAAGAAACTGATGGAGTCTGAGTACAGAATGAAGGGTACCACTCTTCATTTAATTTCCTCATGCATTTTTCTCTAGTACAAGCAAAAAACAAACAAACAAAATATCTACTATCTTCTTTCACAACACAATTAACATAGAATCATGTATTGCATGATATCACATGTACAATGTAAAGTGTCAGAAAATAATTATTGTATCTACATGTAATCTGTAAAATATTTTAAAAAAACAAAAAAAAAGAGAATGAAGGAAACAAACATTAATTGAGTGCATACTGTTTGGAAGGTACAGTTCAAAACACTAGAAAGAATATAGCATTTGATTCTTACAACAATCTAGAGGGGAAACAGTTTTATTATTCCCACTTTAGAACTGAGGAAACTGAGGGAAACAGAGTTTAAAATGACTTGCCTGGGATTAAATAGCTAGTAAAAATCTTAAGTCAGATTTGAAATGAAAGCTTCCCGACTTCTGACTTAACATTTTATTACTACACTTCCTAGCTATCTCTATTAACCAAATGAACATACATTGATGAAATATTTAACAATTAAATTCAATAACTATTTATTAAATACTCAAGATATAATTATCTAGCAGAGCATAGAAAATATTTCCATAAACTAGAACTATAATGTCTCTCACTTTTATTACCTCTTTCCATTTTGTACCTCTCATATACTTTAACACTTATTTTTATTCATTTGCATACCTCATATTCTCAACTGCTTAAAAGTAGAGAAAATGTCCTTTTGTATCCACTTTAGAAATGAAATTAGTATTGTTTAGTAGATGTTTATTAAGTGAACCACAAAGCTCAGTGTGATAATGGAGTCAAGAAGATGTGAATTCAAATCTAGCCTTACACAGTCAAACAATTAGTATATGTCAGAAGGCACTATGACTAATATATGTGCATGACAAATTTTGTGAAGGAAAGTAGCATAAAAATGTGTAAAGGGCTTTAAATGACAAAGAAGCATGTATTTGGTCCTAGAGTCAATAGGAAGTCATTGGCATTGGAAAAATATTTTAGCAACTCTGAATGTTATACATCACAGAATAGAGAGAATTTATTTAGGCAGAACAATTAAGATCAATAGTCCAGGCAGGAGGTGATGAGGGACTGAATTAGGATAGTGATATGTAAAGTCCTATAGTGATTCAGAGAAGGAAAAATTACTGACCAATCTGGGTTAAGGGAATCATATATTATATTAATGTAAAAGATGATATTTGAGTTGTAAATTTAAGATTTTGTTTGCATTTCAGTACTCAAAGTTGAGTAAAAGAGCCAAATAAATAGTTTTTAAACAGATAAAAAAGTCAAAGAAAAATTCATAGGCAGAAAAGTATGGGTGTAAAAGGGATAGTATATTGACCAGTGGAGAGGGTAAATTAACAAAAGGAAATAGTGAATATTTCACATCTACATTGACATAAATATGAGCAACAATTCATTTTCAAGGAATGAGTAAATTAATTCTTCCTGCTTATGAGATATCTCATTAACTTATTTTTCAAAACTCAGAGATTTCCTTCTGACTTGAGTGAAAATGAACTTTGGATAGGATAGGTAACAGCTTGTGATTGATGCAGTATAGCACAGATTTTTTTTTTGCTTAAGATGAATTGTTGTCATTCAAATACAGACATTTCATCAAAGTGACCAATTCATCAGAACATCATTTGACATATTTGTACTCATGCCAAAATTAATGTGATTAATTATTTCATGACAGAATTAAAGCTATACAAATTCCATAATTGTCAGGTAAACTGTATCTTATCCTTGAAACAAAAAGGAAAATATTTTCCTGTCCCCTCCCCCAAATTTCCATCATTACCACACAAGTTTTTATATCAGTTATTTACTTACTCAGGATTTTTGATAATTGGAGTGTTTTATTCCAAATCCCAAAATTTTAATCTTCCTCTACTCTAGCCAAAATCTAATCAGCTGCAGTGATTACAGTGATATAATCACATAGAAATACACATAACACATACCTCACTGCATACTTAACTATACTTTTTATCTCTAGATATCATAAATTAAAAAAGAAAGGTTAGAGAAGAAAGAAATACATCCATGTTTCAGTGAACAGAAGTAAAAAGTGAATTATAGATACCATTTATGTTTAAAAGAACTTTTTGTAACATGAATATTCAAACTATAATACCTTGTTATAAATCAGCCATCATCAAATGAGAGATTTATCTTACTTGCTTGAATGATATCATAACTCATTGCTTTATGGGGGGAAAACTATAGAGAAAATTGCTAAATTCATTAAAAACTTATTTTTCACTGTCTAGAAAAAGACCAGGTGATTGAGAAATAGTAAACCATCTAATAGTTAATTCTTATGCATAGGAACTACCTTAATGGCTCTTTCGAGATGAGATATTTCTTATTCAGTTACCAAGGCAGAAAGATCATCTGTTCAGCTTAAGAATTTTCTATTGAGTCCATAATAAGAAATATATTAGGAAAAATTCATTGACTCTTCTCTTACATATTTTATGCATGCACAAAAAGTAAAATTTAGAAGGAATGATTTCGTGCACTTACGATATTCTTGAGAACTTGCAGAAAATTGCTTCTCCTTCAGGTCTGGGACTTCACACTCATGAATATCAAGTTCATTGCATGTCTGCTTCTCTCCCTTTTTAGTTCAAGATTACACAAATCTCTGGAAATGCATGAAAAAAACAAGAAGGCTGAATGATGAGTACTATGTATTGTTTCAAATAAACAAGTTAAATTCCAACTATGACAAATTCTCCCTCAGTTTATGTGTTTCAAAATGGCATATGAAGTACTGTGAAAGTAATCTATACCATGTTATTTATTAAACAAGTTGAAAATGTATTAGGCAGGCATGTGTTCTATTGCTTCCTGTTATATGAACTTAAAGCTCTAAGCACCATCCTTTCAGAATAACAGATTGGAACTAAATCCTACAGTAATGTAGCAAATTCCTACTGATACAATATTAGGTAAGGTGTGCCTGCAGGTGAAGTAGCTTAGAATAACTAATCCATAGGTAAAGCTTGGAAATTATTTATATGCCACATTTCAAATTCATAGAAAAGTTAATGCTACCTAGTCTTAAATTGCCCAATATGAAAAGGTTCCAGTTTGGCAAACTATCAGTGTTCTAGATTTGAGATGTAAGAGAAGCCGCAAGAGTAACCTGGATGATGCATTAATTTGGGAATCAAATGAGATGATTGATATTAAATGTGCTTTTTCTGAACTGAAGCTATATAAACTCATGGATTCAACTCAACACCCTAGAAAAAGCATGGTATTTAGTCTGTAGAAGACTGGGTCTGAAGTGAAAGGAGGTTTTTGATTCAAATCCCATTCTGTCACTTATGTAACTTAAATCTCTCTAGATGTCAATTTTATATCTATGAAATGAAAGGATTTTTCTGAATTGTTTCTATTTCCATCTCTAATTCTATAATCATTTTGCTTTTTGTTCCAGACCTTCCTTTGTTTCCAACATAATTAGGGGGGAGAGAATAAGAATGCAGAAAGTCTCCTTTAAAGAAAGCAGTGTCCCACTGTTAAGTCAAGGTGCCTCCTTGTCATTTCACTATCCTAGATGCAGTGTCCTAGAGCCATGTAAAGCTGCTGCGACTTTCCTCGGTCCCTATGATATTTTTCTTTTTTGTGATGACCCACTCTTGACTTCTTAAAAATCCTTCATAGCAATTGCATCGAGTGCCCCTGTGCACTGGTTCCTTGGTTTTTCATGAATCTGATCCTACACAACTTTAATCTCTAATGCCATCATCATTTCCTGTTGCAATCTCTTTCCCCAGTCCTACTTCTCATTCAACCGTCTTCTAATAAAGAAAACAAAAACTTGAAGCTTAGATATTTCAATAAGCATTTTGATATCTTTGGATTCAGCTCCTTGTTTCCTATAGATCATAATATAAATGGAAAGGTAGAAAACTCAGAGTTTCAATATATTTTCTTTCAAGGAGAGAAAAGAATTATGGTCTATAAATACAATAGCCACAGGCAATTCAAGACAGTTACCTTTCTCCCTTTCAATGTTTAGTACTAATCAACCTCAACATCTTTATACGTTTCTCTTACACTTCTGCTTGAGAATCTAAATAATCAAGTTTCTTTGTGACACAGATTGCATACCACTCTTTTCACTATAATCTTGGTCCATTATCAAGGGCAAAAATGGTTACTGGGTTTGAGTGGGTGGTATTAACATATATAACCTAAGATTGAAGGAATGGATATGACTACTTAGTCCTTCCTCCCCACCACCTTTTAAGTAAAATATATAATGAATATGTGGTTAAAAGGAAAGAGAGTTAAAGGGAACTCTTATAATTGAGAGAATAATATTGACGGATGCTAGAGAAAATTTCAAAGAGCCTAGATATCTTCAAACTGTGCAAGTATTGAAGGGTGTTTTGGAGAGTGGTGAAATGTAACAAAATTGGCCTTCATGCAGGAGGAAGCAGAGTAATTATTATTACACATATAGAAGGAGTTGAAAAGCTCCCAAAGAAATAAGTGTGACTATCCTTCCTCACATTAACATATTTCTTTAAGATTATTCCTTTCTTTTATATCCCCCTCTTTAATGTTGCCCTTGACTTTTATCTTAATCTACTTCAACTTTATAAAAATTCTGAAGGATAGATAGGTCAGATATATGATGAATTGCCTAAGACCTGATATGTTAAGCAATAATCTTAAAACACAGGATTCTGTATTAGAATGCTTAGATTTCCTCCCTTTTCCTTCTATCTAGAAGTGATTTCTCTTACATTTGAACTATCAATTAATTCATTTCCCATTGTACTTCTATTTCTACTACAGTTCTACTATAATTATTTATATACCTATTTCATATCCTCTTTTAGGCTATAACCTCCATAAAAGCAGAGACAGCTTCATTTTGTATCCCAGTTATAGATACTTCTGCATAGTTATTATTTAATCATTTTCAGTCATGTCCAACTGTCTTTGATGCCATTTAAAATTTTCTTGTTAAATATGTTATATTGTTTTCCTTTTGCTTTTCATTTTATATCTCATGTAATAGATGAGGAAACTGAGGCAAACAGAATTGAGAAGCTTGCCCAGGGTTACATAGCCAATAAGTGTTTGAGACTAGATTTGAACTCATGAAGATGTAACTTCCTAATTACAAGTCCTGTGCTTTATACTGTGCCAATTAGCTGTCGTTGCACATAGTAGATGCTCAATAAATATTTGTGGAATGAATGTTGAATGAACAATGATAATTTCATTCATGAGACCCAGGAAACAGACCAAAATGCTTTATTGAGAAAATATATGATGAACCCTTTAGTCAGTAATAGGCATAAAAATATGCTAAAGAAAAGATAGAATATATTTGCAATAGATTCATCTTTAATGAACTCATTATGCTTCATCCATGCAGAAACACTTCAAATTCCCATTGTCCATGACTTGAATACATTCCATCTTTAGCTCCATCACTTGGAATGGCTTGCTTCCTTCAAAGTTCAGCTCAAACACCACCTCCTCTTACATGAAACCTTTGATTCCCCCAGATAATCAAATTCTCTTATAGGTGCTTTACAATTACATCTCCCTGGCCTCAATATGTAGAATAACTCTAACCATAGAGTGAATACTTAATAAATGCTTGTTGACTGATTGATTTCCAGTCTTCCTATACTTTATTCACTCCATTCTATTTATGGTCCATTGACATTGTCTTTTCATTGTTCCTAGTACAAAATACTCCATATCCCTTCATTTTTTAAAAACAAGTTCTTACATTCTGCCTTAGAATCAATACTGAATATTGGTCCTAAGGCAGAAGAGTGGTAAAGGCTAGACAATGATAGTTAAGTGACTTGCCCAGAGTCACATAGGAAGTGTCTGAGCCAGGAAGTGTCTGATCCAGATTTGAACCCAAGACATCCCAATATATAGATCTGGCTCTAAATTCATTGAACCACTCAGCTGTCCCCTTTGCACTATTTTTTAAATGCTGTTCTCCATACCTGGAATGCTATCTTTCCTTGTTTCCTCATTTTGGCTTCCTGGATTTATTCTTGATTCAATTCAAGTCTCAGCTTATGCTGGAAGTCTTTCCTGCTTTCTCTATTCTCCCCTTAGTACCTTCCTTCTGATATCAACTTCCCTCTGTATATCCTTATATGTACATATTTAGAATGTGAGATTCTTCAAGAGATCATTTATATATATATATATATATATATATATATATATATATATATTTGA
>NC_058133.1:374172018-374212507 GCF_016433145.1 Gracilinanus agilis | reverse complement strand
ATATATATATTTGACTTTCTTTGTATCCCTAGCATATGGTAAATGCCTGGTAAAGACTTATTGATTTACTTCTAGGATAAATCAGAATGTATGCCTGGAGCATCACACTTCACACATCATGATTGATTTTCTGACTCTTTAGTCCAAATTTCTCTAACCCTCCAACAGTCAGTTGTCAAACAGACACACACACACACACACACACACACACACACACACACACACACACACACCATTTTTCAACTCAGAGCCAGAGTCTAGTTTAGATCCAAACCTCAGCTTCTTGGATTGGGGGGAGGGAGAGATAAGTGGGACAATCTTATATATCTACAGCTGACAAAATTCAGGAAGACCTGAGTTCAAAACCTGCCTCAAACATTCAACAACTGCGTGAGTCTGAGCAAAGGAACCCGCTTCAAAGGGTTGACATTTAGATTAAATGAAAGTATATATGTAAGATGCATTGCAAACCTTAAGGCAAATAGATAGACACATAGATACATAGATATAGATAGATAGATATGTAGATATATGTGTGTATTTATATGATGCATATGTATATTTGTCACATTTATTAGATAGCATTCAAAATGAGTCCCATTTTGGATTTGAAAGGCAAATGTTACTGTAGTTTGTACCTGCAGAAAAGAAATTGTCAAGAAAGGCTGTTGTTATAAAAACTAAAAATCTAGACTATGGGAATCACAAAGGTATTTGTTATTGTTCCTCATATGAAGAAATTAAATCTTTTCAATTCTTGAAGATGAAATTATCTCTTTATTAATCAAAATAAAGTATTGTGTTAGTAAATAGAAGCCTAAATTACTACTTCCTGTTATCTATTTTTTTCTCTAAGTAGAGGGTGTCAGTCTACAGCTATCACTCAGTATTAAGCATACTTCTAGGGCAGGAAATTATCTTTTTATTTTTTATTTAAGGTTTATAGTAGGGTATCTGTCAAATGGAAATGAACCAATGATTGCAGAGAAACTGCAGCTCAAGAGCCTAATAAGAAGAAAATTCAAAACCTTTGGGGTCAGTACATAAATTAAAATATCCTACAATTTTCTTTAGTTAAGAGTATTAAATACTTACACTCAAGATTTTATTATTATCACTACATAACAGATAGTAATGCACCTTGGTTATCAACTAAACTAAAGTCAAGTAGTAACAGGCACCTTTAATTTCTAAAGTATGCATTCTTCTTAAGCTAAAGAAACTTATCTCCTCCATGTCCACATTAGCACTTGCAGTTTATGGCTGATTTAAATCTAGTTGCCATTCACTGAAGAACCTAAAAATCTTTTCAAGAGAAGAGAGGGACTTCTGGGTTAAGATGGATGCAGAGTAGAAGCAGGGTGTTTTACTCTCCTAACTGGCTCATACAGCATACCTCCAAAGGACAAAAATACAAAATCCAGATGAAAGAAGGGACCTCACAATAGGGCACAGTAATGAAGGTACATGGGATATGGGCATTTCCACACTATAAGGGGGGAAATAACTCTCATCAAAATGAGAGCTGATCAACCATTCCCCACCCCACCCAAACTACCAGAGTCAGAGTCTGAGCACCAGAGTTAGAGCAAGCAGGGCACAAAATCTAGCTTCTTGGCAGCTAACTAGGACCACCAGGAGCTTGCCCCTGAGAGCAGCAAGACTTGAGACCCCAGGAGGGTAGAGAGCACAGACCATGGGTCCAGGAGTGGAGTTGAGAGAGGCAGCGGATAGTGGAAGCAGCTCAGTGAGCTGAGACTCAGGGGAGAACCTCAGGTGGAGGAGCAAACGTGAGCCAATTTCCCAGCTCTAAGAAGCTGACTAAGACCACTGGGGGCTTGACCCTGAAAACAGCTAGACTAGAGACCTCAGGAGGCTGGGGAACTCAGACCTTGGTTTCAGGAGTGAAGCTGAGAGGGGCCATGGACAGTAGAGGCCCAGCAGACAGTGGAAGCCAGGAGACTCACATAATAGCCTCAGGCAAAAACTATCCTTAGCTCTATACATAGAGAGTCTGCCTGCCTTACTCAGACTTCTGGCTGAGAAAGCATAATGATGACAAGCAAGGAACAAGAAATAACCACCAAAAAGACCAAAAAAAATCTCTAACTCTTGATAACTTTTGCACAGAAAAAAAACCCAGAAATCAGAGGAGGACAAGCAATTAAAGACATTCAACCTTCCCAAAAAAGTGAAAATTGGTCACAAGCTCTTGAAGAGGTTAAATCTGAGATCATGAGAAAGATGGAAGAGATCTGGCAAAAAAAGTGGGAAATAGTTCAAAAAGAAAATAACAGTTTAAAAGGCAGAATTTCACAACTGATAATTGAGGTTCAGAAATCAGATGAAATGATAAGCAAATTGAAGACTAGAAATGACCAGCTAGAAGCCATGAAGAGCCAGGTAGACAAGACTGAAAAGGAAAACCAACAGATTATAGCCAAAATACAATCTTTAAAGGCTAGAATTGGGCAAGTAGAAGCCAATGATCTCACAAGACAGCAAGAATTAATAAAGCAAAGTCAAAAGACTGACAAAAATAGAAGGAAACATGAAATATCTCAATGAGAAGATGAGAGATCAAGAAAACAGGTCTAGAAGAGACAACTTGAGAATGATTGGTCTTCCAGAAAAATCAGAGACAAATAGAAATCTAGATATCATACTATAAGAAATTACCCAAGAAAACTGCCCTGATGTCCTTGAACAAGAGGGCAAAATAGACATTAAAAAAAGTCCATATAACACCCTCTACACTAAAACCTCAGAAGACAACCTACAGAGATGTAATAGCCAAATTCAAAAGCTTCCAAGTCAAGGAGAAAATATTACAAGAAGCCAGAAAGAGACAATTCAAATATCAAGGAACACCAATAAGGATTGCAAAAGATCTGGCAGCCTCCAAACTACAAGACCTCAAGGCTTGGAATATGATATTCAGAAAGGGAAGAGAATTGGGTCTACAATCAAGAGAAGAGAGGGAATGGTGTATAGACTGGCCCAATCAAGGCACAGTTATCAAGTATTATTATCCTCTTGCACAAGGGTATAGGCTAAACCCTTGTTTTGGTTCCCTCTTTGTACATGTAACAGTAAAGAATTTATTTACTTCTGAGGCACTTTAATGGTGGCATTCTTTAAGCAAAAAAACATCTGAAATAAATGCTTAGTCAGTTTGAAAAGAAGCCACCAAGTTAAGTATCTTTCTCAAATCTTGAATGCTATCTCAAAAAAACTACAAAAGCTAAAGTTAATGATAATCTGGCAGATTAGATTTTAGATATCTCAATGAGTGCATGTAAGATATTTAAGAGGCTCAATTAATTCAAAAGTATTCACTTCATTCCTAAAAACATGTATAAACATACTTATAAACAATATATACAAAACAAAAACATATGCATATACTCTTTCATGTATACATGTAAATTTTAAGGAAATGTGTGATGAAAACTTGCTTCTGAATCTGTTTGAGAGGCTGAGTAATTCCATATTTACTTATCATTAATCTAAAAAAGAATCACAATTTTAATAGAGAAAAAAGTTCTATCATTTCATTTTTCAGTTTGCTTAAATATCGAGAATCATTCTATAATTTTTTTCTTCTCAATGTTTTTTGAATACTAAAGACTCATTTCCAAGAGTGACTTCAAAGGAATAATCCATCCTGCCTTCTTCCTTTCCTTTCCTTCCTCCCTTCCTTTCCTATTTCCTCTTTTTCTTTCTTATTCATAGTTTTAATCAGCATTTATTAAGTGTCTACTATATATCATTCATTTTGCTAGCCTCTGGGATTTAAAGATAAAAATTAAAAAAATGTTCATTTCAAAATATATTTAAATATTTCAAACCATGAAATCTAAACAAAAACATATTATATACCACATAGTGAATGGAGTGAATTTATATAAAAATCTAAGAATTCAAGAAATACTTATTCAGATAATCATTTTCTTGAAAATATACCCTCAAACTCTCTTTGTTCTGTAATTTCTACAAGGAAGAGAGTAAGACATAAATCATGAACATCAACAATCCACTCATAAGACTAGCACTAGGAGTCAAAATTTTGAGTGGTTACCCATTCCTTCAAAATTCTGTCAAAATGGGTGAGATGCATCTTGATCTTCTCTGTGAGGCATTTTTTTTGTCAATTGAGTTCTATTCAGACAGATAGGGAATTTTGTCTGCAGTTTCATAATTAAATTGTTAAAAACACTTGGACTGATTTCCTAAGAGATTTTAAATTTCTTTTGAGAATTATAATTTTCAAATATTTGTTAATATTTATAAATATGTGTACTGCTGAACTAGTGGCAACTGGACTAAAGGAATCATATAGACTGACATTCATTGCTCTCTTGTTCAAAGAAAATTATATTTTCACAGAAACTTCCAATAAATAAGAACAAATAATAGTGATAATTTATACTTATACATTGCCATATTTTATACTTATGCAGATTTGTAAAGAGCATTATATACATTTTTCTCATTTGAGATAAAATGACCATAGTAAAATTTATCAAAATAAATTAAGTATTAGTAATATTTCCAATTAATAATTTTTCTCCTTTGTGCCTATTCAGAACTGCTCAGACTGTATAGTGAACCTTTTATCATGAACATGCAAAGATTCTTCTCTCTTAGAACAACTGAGAAAAATCAGATCTCTTTAATGTCAGTTATTACTTATGAGTCATAAAGAAATTGTCAAAAATAGCCAGTGGGAGAAATGATTTGGCCATCAATTTGATCAAGAATAGATGATTGCCTTAACCCAAAAATTGTTGATGTAAACATGGAAGAAAAATGCAAAATAAAAACTAATATATATTACCCTAAAGTTATTTTAATATTCTTCATTTGATGAAGTAAAAAATTAGTATTACTTTTATGCTGCTCCTCACTAGTAGATTAGAATCAAATGATGGCACCGACATCTATTAGCTTAGCTTTGTTAGTCAACAAGCATTTATTAATTGCTCACTGTGTACTGAATCCTATGCCAAATACTGAAAATTAAAAGAAAACACAAAAATATGGCCCTGACCCTCTAAAAATTTACATCATATTATGTGAAATAATGAGACCATATACAAATAACTATGTACATATATGATATATACTGTGTACATGAAAAGTTATCCGAAAGAGAATACATTTAGGGTATTGAAGGGATAAGCTTGGATATGGGAGATGATGGTATAGTGTAAATGAGGAAGAGAGTTTGATTGTATTACAGACTGTATAAGGGAAAGTAAAGTCCAATAAAGCTTTGGAGGTACTTTGGGACAGGGTTGTATAGGGCTTCATGTGAAAGATATTGTGATGGTAGAAACTGCAATATTTAGTAATTAATTTAATATGTTATATAAGGGAGAATGATGGATCAAAGATGATGCCAAGTTGATGAACCTGAGAAAATGAAAAGATGGTGATAAAGTAGACAGAAATATAGAAATTTAGAAGAGGGAAAGGTTTTATGGTAAAGGTAATTAAGTTGAATTTTAGTCATGTTGAGTTTATGTCTTTAGGACATCCAGTTTGAAATATTCAAAAGTCAATTGGCTATATGCAATTGAAGCTCAGCAAAGCCATTCAGCTTGATGTGTAAATTTGGGAGTCATCTGAACAATGATTAAAATTAAATTCATGGGATTCCATGATATTACAAATAGAGTACAGAAGAGGGAGTGAAGATAACCTAAGATTGTCTAGTTTTGGAAATACAAATATAGAAAAGTAGGAGATCTTCCTCATCTTCAGTAATTCAGAAGCCCTTTGTCTCTCTCTAATCCTTCATGCTTGTTTCATGTGGTGAAGCGGCCTTAGTCTTACTTGTTTAAGTAATCTCATTCCATTCTATCTCCTCTAAAAGATTACCCCTTCTCTCATCTTCATTTTCCACTTATTTTCAATTTGTCCCTCTCTAATTGTTCATTTACTACTTCTTATAAACATGGCCACATCTTCTCAATTATGTAAAAATCTCTCATCCTCCTCCTCTCCCTGCTAAGCATTGCCTTCTATCTCTTCTGTCTTCTATTTCTTCTGCCCTTTTTTTCTTAACTCCTCAAAAAGACCATCTCCAACAGGTGCTTCCATTTTTCTCCTCTCACTCTTAAACCTTTAAAATATGTCTTCTGATCTTATAATTCCATTAAAACTCCTCTTTCTAAAATTACTAATAATTTTAAATTACCAATAACTATTGATCTTTTATTAGTTCTCATTCTCCACTTTTCTTCAGACATTATTGCCAACTTTAGAGAAAGCAGTTTCAGTTGAGTAATAAGGTCAAAAGCAAGATGATGAAGGGTCAAGGATTAAGAAGAGTGGAGAGAAAACAACACATGTAGATAGCTATTTTCAATGTCCCACAATTTGTTATTTCTTGGGGCACAAAATGAAAATTTGTCAACTCTTACTTAGATCTTCAGAGTCTCCATTTATTTAAAAGAATTCTAGTCTACTTGTTTATTTATAGAGAGAATTTTAATATGTTTATGTTTTAGTTTCTCCAGTGAAGCAACTCATTGGTCTTTGAACATAACTCTTATGATCATAGAGTTAGACCTAAGAGGGAACTCAGAGACTAGCTAGTCCAAATCCTTTCATTTTAATTGATGAAGAAAATGAGAACAGGGAGATAGAGACTTCCTGGATGTTGCAGAGAGTCAGTCAGAAGCGGAATTTAAACTAACATTCTTTTATTCCATAAGCAACACTCTTTCCATAATTTCGCATTGAGTGAAAGAAGTAAATTTTATGGTTGCAGATTATCTTAAAATGGCAGAATTAAAAGGGACTGCACAGGATCAAAGGGATTTTTTGTATTTTTATCTATTCTTTAGATGATCATAGCCTAAGAATTTATCAACTTTTAGCTAACCATCTAGTAATGAGAATCTTTTTACTTACCTAGGCTAGTCCTTAGGTACAAAACACATTAGACAGACTTTTTTTAACCTAAAGGCTCTTCAAGATGTAACTACTTATGGGGACTACAAAAATATAAAATAAAATAAAATAAAATAATAATAGGATCAAAGATGGCATCTAGATAATTGTTATAAAATTGAGGAGGGAAAAATTACATAATTTCTAGAGATCTGTGAAGCTTCATAGAGGAGGATTTTAGGAAGTACATAGAAGGAGGAGAATATTTCATTAGACAAAATATAAAGGGAAGGATATTGTAGCCGAAAAATTCTCCAAAGCATAAACATATATGTTTGATGAATACTTTGATAAAATGATTACAATTCAATAATATTGGAAAAGAAGGTGGCTTTTAGATTGAAAATGTTTTTCAATTCCAGGCTCAGAAGTTTGTATTTTAACCTGCCGTAGTGGGCAGCAACTAGACTTTTTTTCCCCTTTTTATCAAGGAAATTGCAAAGACAGACCTATGTATTAATAGGGACTTTTTGGCAGCTATGTGGAGGATGTAGTGCAGAAAGGAAGGATACTAAAAGCATTAAAAAAGCAGTAAGACTACTTACTTTCAGCTAGAAGGGACCCTAGAGACAATCCAATTCCACCCACTCTCAATTTAAGTAGTTAAGCCCATAGAGTTCAAGTGACTTATTCAATATCACTCCTAATTTGTGGCACAACTGGGACAGGAACCCAGTTATCCAAACTACAAGTTTACTGCTCTGTTAGATTAGTAATAAATAGCTCATGAAATCTGGGCTAGAAATAAATAGACCTTTAGTCCATTAAAATCTAAGAATGGATTGTGAAACCTTATATCACCAAATAAAGAAAAAAATAGACCACTACAAATACCCTGAATGTTAAAGGAGAAAGGAGAAAACTATTTTTTCAAAGCTCATTAACTTCTTACATATATAGATGTATGTATAAATATATATATGTAGGTATATACACATGTATGAATACACACATATATGTATACACATATATACAAACACATACATGATTTCTAATGAACTGACCTCATTTTTCTAATTAAGAAAAATTAATATGACATCTGAATTTCATAATTGACATTTAAAGAGCCCACCTACTTATTAAAGTTAAAGTTTTGAAGTAACATTGGAGGTAATCTTAGTCTGAAAGTCTATTGGTATGGGACTCCCTATATTGGTGTAGATCAGTGATGGGCAAACTACGGTCCATGGGCCAGATTCAGCCCCCTGAAATGTTCTATCCCACATCCCGACATTATTCTTAATCTGACAAATACAATAAGTAGGATACAATACAATAAAACTTCAAAAGAGTTGCCTTAGAAACAGACTGACAGATGAGCATTTCCTTTCCTTTGGCCCCCTCTTTAAAAAGTTTGCCCATCACTGGTGTAGATCAATAGCTTAAGTCTGGGGTAGGGTCAGGACAAAGTTGGCAAGAGTGAAAGAGAAGTTTTGTCTCTTAAGTTGTCTTTTAATCTTCTTGGAATCCTGTTCAAGCTTTTAAGCTTTGAGTCTTTTTCTATCCTTTGTTGATTTGCTTAAGGATCTATGGCAATGGTTGGCAACCATTTTGGCCGTGAGAGCCATAAATGCCTGCAGAAGGAGGAGGTTGGAGGTGGAAGGCTCTGGAAAATGGGGCAGGGGCTGAAGGACCCCCCTGGGGCACATCCTGGGGCTCTGCCTGGACTGGCCAGTCGGGAGGTGGAGCCAGATATGGCTTGAGAGCCATACATTGCCAACCCCTGATCTATGGTCTATTAGGGTCATCTGGCTTCTAGTTTCAAGGAGGAGAGATTCTGGGAAGATAGAGGCTTAGACTAAGCAAATCTTAAAATCTCCACACCTTTTCTACACAGAGATAGAAAAGAAAATGCTTCAAGAAGAAAGAGGACCAAATCTAAAAACAGGACAGAGCAGGGGGATCCTACTGCTGGACAGCTAAAGAGGTACCAAGAAAAAGGCTTGAATTCTTGAACTGTTGGGTTTTAGGGTACAGAAGGGAAATCCCAGGACCCCTCTCCGAGAGGCTGTGTGGAGTCTCCATGGCCCCTGTAATCTCAAGGCTGGTGGGCACACCAGCCTGGAGAGAGGGCCTTTCTGAAGCTAGACTATGGGAGTTGAACACAGGCACCAGGGAGGTGGCTAGAGGAGAAAGTCAGAGAAACAGCAAAAATGCTCTGAAAATGGAGGCTTAGATGGAACAAAACTTCAGACCTATGGCCTTTACCACACCAAGATATAGAATAAAGGGCTTTGAGAAGAAAGAAAATCAGATCTAACAGCAGGGCAGAGCAGGGGGACCCTACTGCTGGACAGCTCAGCATAAACACTCCATTTTGTTCCCCCACTTTATTTTCTATCAAGGTTTTATCCTCGAGGTACATTAAGCAATACAGACTAATCCAGTCCAGGCTTAATCCCATCAATTGGACAGAAAAGAAGCCTTCAGAGGGCAGGGAAACTTCAACACCCTCTCCCCCATAGACTGCAAAGAACTTAACAATAAACCTCCATTGACAGCTGGGGCAAGATCTTTCATCAAAGCTCATTAAATCCATCTGATTAAACTAGCAGAACAGAGAAGGAAAAATATGAGTAAACAACAGAAAAAGAGAAAAGAAATTAAAATTGACCACTTCTTTCCAGGAAGCGAAAAAAGAGCAAATGAAATAGAAGAGGAGGAAACTCTAGCAAATTGGACACAGGCTTTGGAAGATCTCAAAATTCAATTAACTAAAGAACTTCAGGAACTCAGAAAGCAATGAAGAGAGGCTGAAGACAATTTGAAAAAGGAAATACATGAACTAAAATGAGAAAATAAAGTCTTAAATGCCAAAATTGGCCAGCTTGAAAATGAAGCAAACAAGGCAAAAGATGATCTACAAAGAAAATCAGACCAGAAGGAGAAGGATGATCAAAAAGCCAGGGATAAAATTCAGTCTTTAAAAAATAGTGCTCAACAACTAGAAGCAAATGACTTTTTGTGGTGGCAACAAACTGGAAGAGGAGGGTATGTCCTTCAATTGGGGAATGGCTGAACAAATTGTGGTATATGCGGGTGATGGAATACTATTGTGCTAAAAGGAATAATAAAGTGGAGGAGTTCCAGGCGAACTGGAGAGACCTCCAGGAACTGATGCAGAGTGAAAGGAGCAGAGCCAGAAGAACATTGTACACAGAGACTGATATACTATGGTAAAATTGAATGTAATGGACCTCTGTACCAGCAGCAATGCAATGACCCAGGAAAATTCTGAGGGATCTATGGAAAAGAACACTACCCACATTCAGAGGAAGGACTGCAGGAGAGGAAACATATAAGAAAAACAACTGCTTGAACTCATGGGTCAGGGTGGACATGATTGAGGGTGTGGACTCGAAACTACCACACCAATGCAACTACCAATAATTTGGAAATAGGTCTTGATCAAGGACACATGACAAAACTAATAGAAATGTGCATCGGCCATGGGTGGGGGGAGTGCGGGTGGTGAAGGGGAAAGTAGGAGCATGAATCATGTAACCATGTTAAAAACGAATATTAATAAATGTTTAAAAAAAACAAAAACAAAAACAAAAAAAATGGAAGTTATATATGTATGCTAATATAAACATCCTCTGCTTTTGAAAAAAAATGAATAGCAATAAGAAGTTACCATGAGGCTAATCATATTCCCTAAGCTAACAATATTTAAGAGAACAGATAAATATAATTTTAGCCTGGTATTCTTCTCTCTGGGATAGCTAGTTTTCACAGTAAAGCACTAGGCCTGGAGTCAGAAAGACTAGAGTTCAAATCTGAACTCGCTAGCATTGTGACCCTGGGCAAGTTACTTAATACTGCCTGCATAAAACTGGAGTAGAAAATGCCTAATCACTCCAGTATTTTCCCAAGAAAACTACATGGATGATTGTTGTATAGGGTCAGGAAGAGTTATACATGACTAAACAACTGAAGGAAAACACCTCTCTCTGTGGTAAGTAGAATAGTGGTCTTTATCCCAAACATCAGGCTTCTTATCTCTATAGGAATTAAATACTCTCTTGTTGAAGGTTGTGAAGAAGAGGTTAGAGATGAGTATTAAGTCTCTTCAAGCCATACAATGATGTCCTCATGCTCCATGTTGGTGATTGCCCTTGCTAAATAAAGATAGAAAATGGAAACCATTTAAACATTGCATCTTTCTTAACCTCAAAACCTTTCCTTTTTTTTCCAAAACGGACTAGTCACTTCCTTTTGCTAAGAACTGACTCTGTTTCTTTTTTCTTTAGATCAGAACACATAAATTCTAAATCTGCATGCCACAAATACATGTGACAAAGAGGTGGCTGACTGCACGGATTCACTTTATGAAGGACTGTGAAGTGCAAACTTTCTACATTAGTTGCAAGAAGTTCTTTCTTAGTAAGTGATGTGAATGGGTGAGTGTTGGTAATATTAACGTGGACCCCTGGCGAGTGTGGCAGCTGTGTTTCCTGCACAGCATTTTTAAAGGGAATTCTAACTTACTATTATACTTCTGGCCATATTAAGGGGTTGCACCTTTCAATTGTACCCTCCTGGCTATGACAAAAAAGATATTTTGACCCACAGTTTCCCCCTTCAGCTACATAAAACACCTTTTTCTTTTCTTCTTTGGAAGATATAAACATTTTCTCTACCTCTAGTCTTTCTTACATACTCAGGTTTGTATATTAAAGACTATTGGTCTCCTTAGCAACCACAGGCATCTATGTTGTAAAAGAAGAGTACAGAACTTGACACAAGGAAGTGGAGTAGTGAGAAGAATACTGAATGAAAGTCAGAAGGGCCTCAGTTTGAATCCTTCCTCAGATGCTTAACATGTGACCCTAGACAAGTCACTTAACATCTCAATGGCTCATTTTCATAATTTGCAAAATGGGAAGAATTAATATCTCATTTTGTCCTTCCAACGCTAATGAGAGGTTGGTGCTATTATTATCTTCATCCTATAGATGAGGAAACTGAAACAAATGGAAATTAAGTGACTTATCCAGGATCACAAAGCTAGTAATTATTTGAGATTTATTTGAACTCAATTCTTCCTGTCTTAAAATCCAGGATTCTCTTCATTATCCCCCAGGTGTTTCAAAAAAGGTAGAAGTTTCTAAAATTCCAAGAGGAAGCATACTTTTTTGCAAAAACTTGCATAGACTAGGAAATGTAGATTTTATTCAAAGATCACAGATCAGCCCAGTTCAGATGGAAAATCAAATGTCTATAAGGGAAGAATGAGAGATAAGAATAAAATAATAGACCAGGGATAGGGAATAGAAGGCTTCAAAAAACAGCTTAAAGAGTGGGAATGTTATTCAGTAAACAATAGAGACTAAAGATGGGAGTAACTTTGTTTTAGTGCAGTGATGTGTTCATATATTATTACTGCTTTGAAATGTTTTGCACTAAAGGAGAATTTTCTCAGTCTTAATGTGAACATAGGGGTTAATTCAATAACCATAATAATAACAGACAATTATTCAATGCTTTCAGGTTCTCCAAGCTCTCTTGCAGACTTTATTCTCATTTGAGGTTTGTAACTCTATGAGATAGGTATTACATAAGTAATCCTTATTTCATAGATGAAAAGAAAGAGGTTCAAAGTAGGGAAATTACTTTCCTAAGGTCATGAAGCTAGTAAGTGTTAGAACTGAGATTCAAACCCATGTTTTGTGACTTCCAAATTAAATACTCCTACCACATCTCTAGACCTAGTAATCAAGCAGGGAATCTTAAACTTAACTGAGTCCTGGACCCTGGTGTTAGTGTGATGAAACATGTGGTATTTATCTCAGAATAACTTCTTTTAAAAATGCTTAACATAAAATATATAAATTATAAAAGCAGTTAGGTGATTCAGTGGAAACTGTACTAGATCTGGTATAAGATGGACCTGAGTTCAAATCCCTCAGACACTAACTTTATGACCGTGGGCAAGTGACTTTACCTCTGCCTGCCTGAATGAGATTATTATAAAATAGACAGTAAACCATAAAACTTGATATACATTACTATAAATGATACCAAATATATTAAGATGCAGTTTCTAATTATAATGATCACCTCCAATTCTGATTACCTAGGAAAGTAAGACTGGTGATTCCCTTGAGTTTGTAATTCTGAGTTTTAACAGAATATGCTAATTGTTTGTTCATATTGGGTTCAATATTAATACTATGAGCACATGGGTAGGGTTTTTTGAGGATTAGGGGAAGTTTGCCTAAGGAGGGGCAAAGTTGACTAGTTAAGTGTGTCAAAGACAACCTGTTGATCAAACTGGGATCGCATCCATGACTTGTACTTGAACTTCCAACATCATCTACATAAGGAAGACCTAGTCTTAAGAAATTAAGAAAGAAAGAAAGAAAGGAAGGAAGGAAGGAAGGAAGGAGAGAAAGGGATATTAGAGAAGAGAAAAATCATCAAATTGTTAAAAAAAAAGGTTCAAAGACATCCTGAAATCTATATTTATACTTAAGAATTCCTGAATCTCTGGTTAAGAACTCCTTTACATGCAGAATGCATGTAGACTATTCATGAGTTTCCATTCTTAGATGATAGTCAAATTGAATAGCTGATAATGGTAAAGACATTTTTATATTCTCCATAATGGGTTTAGAGAATAAGGATGAAAATTTAGAACACAATGCAAGGAAAGATATGAAATGATCCCAAGTTCATTCCTATAGGGATTTTTTAGTGAAAAGAGGAAGGAGGGTAAATCCACCGAGTGATGTGAAATAGAAAGATCCTCCAATCTTCATTTTCATCAAAACTATAATTTCAAAAAACTCATCTAATTAATTTGGTTGAATAAGAAAACAGAGAAGATGTACAATGATATTAAATGTTCCAAAATATAACAAAATAAATAATCTGTTCATTTTTATAGAATTAAGTTGCATATTAGAAAGATCTTACAAGACAATTTTCTTAACATAGTAAAAGCTAACTTTATATTATCAAGTTAGCTCTTAAAATTCTGATCAAAGCACATCTTTTTTTTTAAACCCTTACCTTCCATCTTGGAGTCAATACTGTGTATTGACTCCAAGGCAGAAGAGTGGTAAGGGTAGGCAATGGGGCTCAAGTGACTTGCCCAGGGTCACACAGCTGGGAAGTGTCTGAGGCCAGATTTGAACCTAGGACCTCCTGTCTCTAGGACTGGTTCTCCATCCACTGAGCTACCCAGCTGCCCCCCAAAGCACATCTTTTATGGGAAATTATCCTTCCTTTTAAAGTGAAATGGAGATGAGCAACTATTCCCTTCATTCTATTTAATTTCTTTTAAGTTTTATTGAGACTTTTCCTTTTTTACATAGGATTTTCCTAGATATATGCCCATTGCTCAGACAGCTTTCTCTTGTAAAAATGTTAAGGGAAACCAGCAGATATAATGAATATGATCTGTTGTTGTTGTTGCTTAATTGTTTTCAGTCATGTCTCACTCTTCATTACCCTTTCTGGGATCTTGGCAAAGATGTTGGAGTGGTTTGCCTTCCTTTCTCCAGCTCATTTTAAAGATGAGGAAACCTTGATGAACAAGGATAAATTACTTTCTAAATGTCATATAGCTAGTAATTAATTATCTGAGGCAGGATTTGAACTCAGAACTTCTTGATTCCAGACATAGCATTCTATCCACTGTGCAACCTGTAGCCAAAATTGCATATCCCCATGTTCCCACCTCTGTAACAAAAGGGAAAATGTAGATAATCTTATCATTTTTCTAGTGCTAACATTGGTAACTACTAGCATGTGGCTTCATTTTATTTATCTTTCCATTAACATTATTTTGATAATCTTAGATGGAATTCCCAAAGACAATTGGTCCCAAAAGATAATTGGTGTGGAATTCTCCTTATTTGTGGAGAGGATGATCTCATGCTTGTGTGAGAGGGATGATCCAGAGTTGGTTAAAATATGAAAGAAATTCAATCTCATGAATTTTCTTCTTGTCTTTTCAACTTTATTCAGGCTCTGTGGTCTCCTTATGCTTCCAGATTCTAGAGAATTTTTGCTTACTCCACTTCAGGTTGCTAAAGGAGAAGATAATGGGGAAAAAGTCATCAAGGGAAGAGCTGGCAGTCTTCACTATGTTTCTGATCCCAGCTTGATACTGTAATGACTTTGGGAGGACTTCTTAGATAAAATCTAGAAATCTCTCTTAGCTGAGCTCCCAATGAGAGAGCTATTTCATCCTGAATTATCCAGCATAAATTATCCTAGGTATAATTTTTTCTGACTTTTATTTTGCTACTGAATCAGATAAATAAATCAGTCAATTCTTGGTTATGTGTTCTGTGGGTACTTTGAGGAACTGGTATTTGGTGGAAAAGAGTCAAGCCTTGGGTATAAAGCCTATGTCCTTCTCTTCTATTAATAATGAACAGCAATCTGCAGTTAGTTTAAACTTAATCACATTCCTCAGCCTAACAATATTTAAGAGAGTAGGTAGATAATAATTCTAGCCCATTAATTCTTCTGAGAAGAGTAGTATGGTGACCTTAGGTCCCACAGAACATTATTTTATTGCTACTTACATTAATATTTTCTCTTACTTCTGCTTATTTCACTATGCCTCTATTCAGATAGGAGTTTCCAGATGCCTCTGAATTCCTTATATTTGTCATTTCATAGGGTATAATAATGTTATATCACAGTAATACACTATGATTTGTTCATTTATTCTCTCATGCTTGTGCAGCAGAGAAGTGACATTCTGATGGAAACAGAAAAAAAGTTTGATAGTTTTGAAAGTAACATGTCAAAATTTTTGCGTGTTTTTTATAAAAGCATACTATATATGATGGATATTTATATTTTTATGTATCATTTATTTATTTTCTTTTCCCTAAAAATCATTATGTTTCTTTTAGAGAAAATGCCAAAATATACTATTCATGAGAAAAACTAAGGAAGTTTTAAGGGAAGCAAAAACATATTTTATTTGATACTGTCAATTAGTATAAAATCATAAGATCAAAAAAGGTTAGAGATTAAAAATACTGCCAATGTCATCTAATTTTGACTTACTTCTGTAATTACTAAGATGGTAAAATAGATCCAGGGAAGCAAAATTATTTAGTTGTTGATTCATTCTAAAGATTTGAGGGCATAGGAACTGGACTCTACTGACAAATTCATCACATAATAGATTTAAAAATCAGAAGGGATCTTAGGGATAATTGAATTTAATTTCTAATCTGGTATATTAAATTGAATTTAATTTCTAATCTTGTATATAAGGAAACTGAGGCTCAGAGAGGTTAAATGACTTTTTGGTGTTTCCACAGGTAGCAGTGTCTAAGGGGGATTTTAAGATAAGTCCACTAAATCATAGTCTAGGTCTCTAGCTAAAACATGAAACAGGGGAAAAAAATCTATGTATGTATGTATTTTCTTAAAATACTATCTATCTATCTTTCTATCCATCTATCCATCTATCTATCTACCTACCTACTTACCTTTCTGCCTATCTATCTATTTACATATACATACATAAATTTAATAGTTTCTTTAAAATTTAAATATATTATTTTCTCAGATAAAAGATTAGCTATTATAGTTAGTGAGAAAGTTGATTCACTTCCATAGTTTTCATGGATTTAGGGGTAGTGTGGTCCAGCCTTTGGACTGAGTTCTGTGACATTTATGTGGCCTCTCAGATGATGTTAACTTTATTTTATATTTTATGATCATTCCTGTACTCCATTTATTTTTGCTCAGTTCTTGATCTTTTAATCTCTCTCTCTCTCTCTCTCTCTCTCTCTCTCTCTCTCTCTCTCTCTCTCTCTCTCTCTCCCAGCACAAACCTATGTGAGTGTTAATGCAACAGAAAGAGTCATCTACCTGAAAGTATGACCTTCAAAATTGCATGATTTGTAAGGAAAGAAATTGTCACATTCTGAATGGTGTTTCATTATGAAGCTGAGACAGAGTCAGTCTTCACTCAAACAGTGCTGAAAATACTAACCCCAAATTATCTTGCCTTGTGAAGTTCAAGGAGTAAGTTCTTTGCAGCTACAACTCAAAGGGAAAACTTAAAATATCAATTGATCTTTTCAAAGAGTCTTGAAGATGGAAAATGCTAAATTATGGGGGATTCTGGAAGTTACTTTTCGGCAATATTGATCTTAACTGATTCTGTTTGTAGAATTTTTTCAAGAAAAAAGCATAAGAAAAGAAAAAACATTTTTCATGAAACAAAGGAAATATTAGTATTTAAATGGCCCTAATAAGCTACTTTTTCAGCATTATCTTCTACAACTTACCATCAGAACACACTGAACCATTTAATCTTTCTCTCTGTTATATTGTGAAGACTACAATGTTTGAAATCAGTAGGACTAGATTAAAAGCTCAATTTTTGTGTATTTCTTTCTAAATTTTAAATAACACCACTTTTATACTTAATTTAGATTTATTTACTTGTTTTCTAATTTTTTAAAATGCATAAGTTCACTGGTATTCTTCTTTTAAATTTTATTACTTTATGTTTGTATGGATATAATTGTATGTTTATATGGATATGATTTACCCATGAGGATTGCTTCAGTTATATCTGAGCAATTGTATTATGTTGTTTTATAATTGTTTTTTCTTTTACACAATTGCTATATTAATTCTGTGATCTGCTCATAATTGTAGGATAATATTCTAAATCTCTATCTGAATCTTTTACTGTGTCTGTGTGTATGTGTACGTGAATGTGATTGAATGTTTGTATGTATATGCTCCCTAAACTAATTTGAGGTATTGTGTATAAAGGAAATATTTACCACTTCTACTCTTTACATTTATTTGAAATATGTCAGTATTCTAATGCATAGGCAGTTTCTATAAAAGTTCCAAATGGTACCAAAATGTATATGCTTATCATACAGCAACTCTATTTAAAAGATAACCCAAGTCTTTTAGATGTAGTTTCTCTATCAAAAGTCTGTATTTAGTCTTTTATCTATATTCCTCTTATATTTGCTCAAAACAGAGATAGGGATATTAAAAGTACTGCTCCTATTATAAATCATTATCTTTGTTTTCTTGGAATTCAGTAAATGATTTTATGAAATTTATTTACTAAATACTTTGAAGCATATAAGTTTAACATTGATATTTGTTTGCTATTTAAGGTTCCTGCTTGCAAAATAATTTTCTTGTTTATCTTTTTATGTTGTTATTTTTTGTTTTTTACTTTATCCATTGCCACTATTTTAATTCTTTTTTTATTCTCATGATGCAAAGTTCTTTATTTTTATTGTCTATTACTATTTAGGTATATTTCCTGTAAGCCGTAGTTTGTGGGAATTTTGTTTTGCTATCAGATATTTTATATTTCCCCATCTTATTGGACAGTAAGTCCATTAAAGTTATGAGAATTATGTTTACATTTCTCTTAATATTTTCTTTGATATTATTTTTTGTGAATTAGGATTTCTCCTTCTTTAGAAAACAGAAGTTGTTAAAACTTTAGCAATTTTCTTTTATTGTTCTTTAAGACAATCTTCAACATTATACCAAAATAAGCTCGAAATGTCCATATGATTTAGATATAAAGTGACACCATAAGTAAATTAGGAGAACATAGAATAGTTTACTTGACAGATCTATGGAGAAAGGAACAATTTGTGAGCAAACAAGAGATAGAGAGAATTATAAGATGCACAAGGAATAATTTTGATTATATTAAATTAAAAAGCATTTGTACAAAAATACATAATGTAACAAAGATTAGAAAGGAAAAAAACATTGGAAAATTTGTATAACAAATTTCTTTGATAAAGGTCTCAATTCTCAAATTTATAGAGAACCAGGTCAAATTTATAAGAATATAAGCCATCCCACAATTGACAAATGATATGAACAAGCATTTTCACATGAAGAAAACAAAGCTAACAATCATATGAAAACAGTGTTCTAATCCCTCTTGATTAGAGAAATGCAAATTAAAACAACTCAGATACCACTTCACACCTATCAGATTGGCTAATATAACACTAAAGGAAAGAAATAAATGTCTGAAGGGATGTGGCAAACTTGGGACACTAATGCATTATTGGTGGAATTTTTAACTGATCAAACCATTCTGTAGAGCAATTTGGAACTAGGTCCAAAGGCCTTCAAAAGAATGCATACTCTTTGATCCAGTAATACCACTACTAGGTCTGTATTTCAAATGTATTAAAAAAAAGGACCTACTTGTACAAAAATATGGCAACTTTTTTATGGTGGCAAAGAATTTGACATTGAGGGGATGTTCATCAATTGCAGAATGGCTGAAGAAATTGTGGAATATGTTGATGATGTAATAATATTGTGCTGTAAGATTTAATAAGTAGGATAATTTCAGAAAAATGTGGAAAAATCTATATGAACTGATGTAGAATGAAATGAACAGAACTAGAAGAACATTGTACACAAAAGAAGCAATATTGTATGATAATCAACTCCTAAAACTGCGTACTCGGGGCAGCTGGGTAGCTCAGTGGATTGAAAGTCAGGCCTAGAGACACTAGGTCCTAGGTTCAAATCTAGCCTCAGACACTTCCCAGCTGTGTGACCCTGGGCAAGTCACTTGACCCCCATTGCCCACCCTTACCATTCTTCCACCTAGGAGCCAATACACAGAAGTTAAGGGTTAAAACAAAACAAAAAATAAAATAAAACTGGGCTACTCTCAGCAATGCAATGACCTGGGACAATACTGAAGTACTTATGATGGAGAATGCTACCCAATTCCAGAGAAAGAACTAGTGGAGTCAGATGGATGAGGATCAAAGCATACTGTCTTTCATAACAGTGTACTTACAGCTTTATTTTGGGATTTGGGCTTTGTATAAGGGTGCTTTTACAACAATATGGAAGTATATTTTGCATTTTGCATAATAATATATAATATATTCTAATAATATATAATATATTAATATATGACATTAATATATTATTAATATCTAATAACAATATACATATATTATATATATCCTAGATCAAATTGCTTAAAATCTCTGAGTAGGGAAGGGAAGGGAGGGAGGGATATGATTTGGAACTAATTTTGGAAAATGTATGTTGAAAAGTATTATTATATATAATTGAGAAAATAAAATATCTTTGAATCAAAAAAATTTTAATTAAAAAAAAGAAAACCTTCTACCTCTTGCCCCTCTTCCCCTTATTCTTAGTCTTTACCATCTCCCCATTTGTAGCCCTTTTTCTTAGTTTTGAAAGTGTGTGTAAACTATGAATTCATTTTTCTTTTTTCCTTTTATCTAGTAAATTATTTCGCCCTGTTTTTTTTTCTTTCAGTTACAATTCATTTACAATCCCCTTTATTACTATGGATTTTTATTTCATTTTCTCTATTTTTTTCTAAAATGATTATTTTCTCTCATTTTCTTTATTATTTATCTTTGCCTCCTGTCTAGTAACTACTTTTGTATGTATTGTTCTTATGTTTAACTGCTCTTATTCTCTTTATTTTTTATGTATACAGTAAGCATATTAATATGTGGGTCTTTGTTTTAGAGGTAGGTATTTTGTACTTCCTGAAAGAATGTCAGTACCTCGTTTGATTCTGATCTATGACAGCTTGGATTTTTTTTTATATTTTATTTTTTTAGAAAAAATTTTCCAAGGTTACATGATTCTTGTTTTTACTTTCCCCTTCATCCCCCTTCACCCCCCCCCCCATATACAACGTGCATTTCCACTGGTTTTAACACCTGTGATCAATCGAGACTTATTTACATATTATTGATAGTTGCATTGGTGTGGTTGTTTAGTTTCTACATCCCCAACCATGCCCAACCCATGTGTTCAAGCAGTTGACAGCTTGGATTTTAATGCTATTTTGGAGCGAGGGAAGAGGGAGGAGGAGATGAATTATACTGTTGTTTTTTTTATTTCCTCATCTTTTCCCATTTACCTAAACTGTAGTCTCTTGATAGTCATGTGGCAAGATTGAGAAATTTAAGTATGAGTTGTTTTTTTTTTTTTTTTCCCCTGGGTGTGTTTGATTAGATTAGATGTCTATAGGGATACTTGCAACTATAAAATTCTGTGATTTTATAACTTGTATCCAGACATTTCTGACTCAAAAGCTAAACTACTATCCTCTCCATGAAATATATATAAATCTATAGCATGTCTGTATGTATTATGTATATCTGTGTGTGTATAATTTCCTTCTGCACAAAGAATTAGTCTGACTAGCAGATTTATAGAGTACCTTTTTGTTGTTATTGAAAGGAAAAACAGGATTTTTTTGTATTTTTACTTTTGGGGGGTAAAGGTCAAAATATGATGTTTGGATAAAGTTAAGACTGATACATTTCAATATTTCTTTTTTCCCCACAGAAAATGTAAACAGAGACTAACCTTTTCATAAGAAATTTCCTTTTTCATTCTTTGACAGTAAGCTCTCTAGTAAAAATAGAATATTAAAGCAATATGGTCCTTAGGAATAAAATGATGATTCAAAATACTTAAAGGAACAAAGCTTTCTCAAATTTTATAACCTGGACTTAATAGAAGAGCTTGATGCCTCCCTCAGAGTCCAGGATTACTAATTAGATTATGTAGAGTGTACAGAGATCAAATGTCTGACTCTTACAAGAAAGGAATACTGCTGGTGACATCTAATTTTCATTTCAATTCATTCTGACATGCAAGTAGATTTTAAGAAAGTGTTTGAAAGATCAGTGGCAGTTCAGAAAACAGCTCAGAAAAATAAAGGTATTTCTTTCATAAGCATGACACTATCTAAATTCATTTAGATATTTAGCATTATAACAATAAAATTGCACAGGAGATATTTTATAGAGCTAAACATAATAATGACAAAAATTCATTTGGAGGGGTAAAAATTCTGGAATCCAAGAGGTAATGATGACAAAACAAATTAGTATTTAAAAGGTAATTGTATTTCCAGGTCATAAATTTTGGTAGAAAGTAAAAATTATCAAAAATATTTTATATTGTAAAAAAAGTAGAAGAATACATCAGTGAATCAGTGAATCATTAAGGAAGAATCTCAAAAAATTAAGACTCCATTCAATGAATATGATAACACGATTACTTGTTAAGAATATCATATTTGACAAGAATTTCTGAGAAAACTGGAGAGAAACTTGGCAGAAATTACTTCTATCATATACCAAAATATTTTCAAAATGGATATGTAGCCATAATATTAGAGGCTACCTGATGAAAGAATTAGAAGTGAACTATATCAGTTTCCTTTTATAGTTGTGATTAGGGAAAAAAAAAACCTTAAATAGTAGATAGAAGCAATCAAAAAAGACAAAATTGATCATGTGAATTACAAAATTGAAAAATTTTCTTTGAACAAAATCAATGCAGGTATTGATATAAGTTTGTCTATAGGGAACAATATATTCAACAAATATTTCTGAAAAAAAGACCTATTAACTTACATTTTTAGGGAATAATAGGAATACCTGATTCAGAATCATGCCTCACTGGATAAGTAGTCAAAAGTTACGTACAGTTTTTAAAGGAATTGAAAGTTATTAACAGATACATGAAAGATTGACTCATATAAACGAAAATAGAAATGCAAATGAAAACAAATCTGAGTACACAGAAAAATGACAAAGAACAATCAGATGTGCTTACATTAGGCTTCTGCCATTAATTCCAACAGAATTAATAGAAGTCCCTTGCCTTATAAAAGACATTCAAAGAATTTTTAAGAAATTTAAGTTATTAAGTGAATTAAATAATTCAATATGAAAAGACAGTAGTAGATGAGTGAACAATAAAAGGACTCTTTAAAAAAACAGTACTTAAGGTGAGCCTTGGAGAGTGCCAGGGACTCCAAGAGAGAAATAAAAATAATGAGTATTGGTGAGGTTGTGGAAGACAGACACATTAAGAAAAGGGAAACATATTAACTAATTTAAAGAAAAGAAATCAGAAAGAGAAAAAAAATAAACAAAATGGTTGAAACGCTGTAAATGGAAATAAAGAGGATACTAAATGCTTTGTAATGTAAACAACCAGGCATCTCTACAGAGAAGAGTTAGAAAATGAAATTTGACAATATGTATTTTTTTCCAAATTTCAAGGCACTTTTTGGAAATATCTTGCAGCCTATTCAGAGTATTTATACTTTAAGAGGGAAATAGTAGTGAAAGAATTGAGAGATCACATGTGTTCTACATTGTTCCCATTTTGGAGATTTTTATATTCCATTTCTTGCTTCCATATTACAATAAGGATAGAATTTTGACAAAGATAGGACCATTTTTCCATGGAAAAGCTTATAATAATTAAAGGAGCTTTTAAAAACTATTTTCTAAAGGTAAACCAACCTTCTATCCACCTATCCAACTCTAGATCCAATGTGATATTTGCATGGAAATTATCTAGTTGGGAAAGAATGTTTAAAGCAATATTTTGCTTTAGCAATCATTTTTCTCCATCAGTAATCAACACAATAGGATAGTCTATGAACCCTCTAGTGAAGTACAAAATGGTAAAAATATGGTCCATTGCTGAATACCATCTGAAAAAGCATGCCTTTTCTCTACTTTTAATCTTGACATTTAATTTATAAATGCATTTCTCAAAGATTTTGTGTAAGAGGATTACCATGAAGATTTTTTTAGGGGAATATAGTTGGAGAGAGTAGTCAGGCTACTAAATGTTGATGTTTTTAGTTGTCTGTTTTTGATATTATTATACTTTGAGATATTTTCTATGTTGTCAGAATCTTTCCTTCTTTAAGATATTATAAAAATTGATTCCTCACCACAGTAATAATAGTTCACTTCTAAATTTGTTTTGTTGAATCTAAGCAATTTGTCATATTTGTTTCCTTAGTACAATTTTTTTCTTTGTGACCATAATTAGGACAGTAATGCTTATAGTCCATATATGGTCATCCCACTGACTTTGATTATAAGAGTTTGTTACATTTTACTTTATGTTTTTTTCCCATTCTCCCTCTGCTTGTAGCCTCTTTACATCATTTTTTAAAAAAAACTCTTACATCTTAGAATCATTACTTTGTATTGATTCTGAGGCAGAAGAGTGCTAAAGGCTAGGCAGTGGGGGTTAAGTGACTTTCTTAGGGTCAAACAACAAGAAAGTGTCTGAAGTCAGATTTGAACCTAGGACCTCTCTACTCCAGACCTGGCTCTCAATCTACTGAGCCATACAGCTGCCCCAAGCCTCTTTATAACTTTATCCTTAAATTTCCTTTAGATAATTACTTAGCTTATTCAATTGCTATTTTTAATTTAATTTTTTAATTTTGAATATTTTCCCATAGTTACATGTTTCATGTTCTTTCTCTCTCCCTCAAACGATGCCACATCCCCATAGCCAATGCACAATTCTACTGGGTTTTATAGGTATCATTGATCAAGATCTAATTCCATATTATTGATAGTTGGATTAGAGTTATCATTTAGCATCTACATTCCTAATAATATCCCCATCAGCCAATGCATTCAAGTGGATGTTTTTCCTCTGTGTTTCTCCTCCCACAGTTCTTCCTCTAAATATGGTTAGTTTTCTTTTTCATAAGTACCTCAGCCTTGCTCTGCATGCTTGCATTGCTGCTAGTAGAGAAGTCTGTTATGTTCCATTGAACCACAGTGTATCAGTCTGTTTGCAGTGTTCTCCTGTATCTGCTCCTTTCACTCTGCATCACTTCCTGGAGGTCTTTCCAGTTCACATGGAATTACTCCAGTTCATTATTCCTTTGAGCACAAGATTCCATCACTAGTAGACACCACAATTTGTTCAACCATTCCCCAATCAAAGGATATTTCCTCATTTTCCACAATTTTTTGCCACCACAAAGAGAACAGCTATAAATATTTTTGTACAAGCCTTTTTCCTTATTATCTCTTTGGGGTATAAACCAAGCAGTGCTATGGCTGGATCAAAGGGCAGATAGTTGTTTAAAGCCCTTTGGGCATAGTTCCAAATTGCCATCCTGAATGGTTGGATCAATTCACAACTCTACCAGCAATGCATTAATGTCCCAATTTTGCCACATCCCCTCCAACATTCATTACTGTCCCCTGCTGTCATTTTAGCCAGTCTGCTAGGTGTCAGGTGATACCTCAGAGTTGTTTTGATTTGCATTTCTCTAATTATAAGAAATTTAGATTACTTTTTCATGTGTTTGTTGATAGTTTTGATTTCTTTATCTGAAATTTGCCTATTCACGTCCCTTGCCCATTTATCAATTGGAGAATGGCTTGATTTTTTGTATAATTGATTTAGCTCCTTATAAATTTTAGTAATTAGGCTTTTGTCGGAGTTTTTTCTTATAAAGATTTTTTTTCCCAATTTGTTGCTTCCCTTCTAATTTTGGCAGCATTGCTTGTTTGTACAAAACCTTTTTAAATTAATATAATCCAAATTATTTATTTTACATTTTGTAATTTTTTAAACTTTTACTTGGTTTTAAAATCTTTCCTTTCCCAAAGATCTGACAAGTATACTATTTTGTGTTCTCCTAATTTACTTATAGTTTCCTTCTTTATTTTCAAGTCATTCACCCATTCTGAATTTATCTTGGTATAGGGTGTGAGATGTTGATCTAAACCTAATCTCTCCCATATTGTTTTCCAATTTTCGTAGCAGTTTTTATTAAATAGTGGACTTTTGTCCCCAAAGTTGGGCTCTTTGGCTTTTCCATAGACTGTCTTGCTGACATCACTTACCCCAAATCTATTCCACTGATCCTCCCTTCTGTCTCTTTGCCAGTGCCATATTGTTTTGATGATTGCTGCTTTATAGTACAGTTTAAGATATGGTAGGCCACCTGCCTTCATGTTTTTCCCTTATTTCTCTTGTTATTGTTATAGAGAAATTAGTAAATCTTTGAATCTTTTGGTTAAAAGGGAGGGATAAAGGTGAGGAGGTGATAGGAGGAGGAATGAAAGGGGATGGCTGAATGTAGGGAAAGAATGAATGAGGTGGTATATTGGATCGTAAGGGAATTGATGGGGTATTCAGGAGAGGCAGCTTAAACCAAGCTAGACACCGAGGCTAGATACAGAGGATACTGGGGAGATATAGGTAGGATCCTTCAAGGTGAGGAAAACTATCTCTATAGATACAAAGGAGTTGGGCCAGTTTGGAAAAATGTTTTTGGTTTGGCTGGAGGGTTTCTCTTGTCAGTTTCTAAAGTTCCTTGAGGGAGGAGTCAAAAGGGCTCCTCCCTGCCAGTGAAATCGATTGGCAGGAGGCAGTCTCGGGTAAGGACTTTCTGCCAAGATGGATGCCCGAAGTTCCCTCAAGAAATAAACTAAAATAATTCCTTCCCCCTTCAGCCTTTGCCTCAGTCTTTGACACAATGATTCACAAGACGGTTTGAGTAGGTAACAAAGGGGGTTTATTAATACCAGGGTTAATCAGGAAGAGAGAGGGGTTTAGGCTTTTGTAACAGCCAATGAGGGAGAAAACTGCAGGTGGGGGAAGGGTCACAGGAAGGTTAGATTGAGAGAGAGCCTGCTCTCCCAGTCAGGAAGATTTGGCTGCCTTAAAGTAAAATATTTACTAGATCAATAAAATAAGGGATAGCTTTATTTAAGGATGTCCTACTTGCCTAAAGAAAACTAAAACTCACAAAGTCTAGTCACCAAAACCAAAATCACCCTTCCTCCCAGAGCCCAAAGGGAAATTCAAGGAAAATAACAGGGTATAATAAGGAGAGGTCAGGGAGAGGTCCAGAGAAATCAGCTAGGTTCAAATTGTCCAGAGACAAAAGCACAGGCCCAGGCAAAGCCAAAAGCCAAGGCAGAGCCACAGTTGCAACTTCAGCTCTCTTCAAGCCTCAGGTTCCAACTGAACTCTTGTGAACTTTCTAAGAGTTCTAACTGCCAGGAAGTTTACAGTTGACTCTTGCAAGAGCAAAAGCCTCTGTTGCATTCTTGCATTACAATATTCTTGATCTTTTGTTCTTCCAAATGAACTTTGCTATAGTTTTTTCTAATTCTGTAAAAAACTTTCTTGGTAGTTTTATATGTATGGCACTAAATAAGTAAATTAATTTGGGTAGAAGGGTCATTTTTATTATATTAGCTCGTTCTACCCATGAGTAATCACTGTTTTTCCAATTGTTTACATCTAGTTTTAATTGTTTGGAAAGTGTTTCATAGTTGTGTTCATATATTCCTGTGTTTGTTTTGGTATATAGATTCCTAAGTATTTTATATTGTCTAGAGTGATTTTGAATGATATTTCTTTTTCTAACTCTTGCTTCTGAGATGTGTGGAAAATATATAGAAATAATGATGATTGTTGTGCATTTATTTTGTATTCTACAATTTTACTAAAGTTGTTGCTTATTTCCACTAATTTTTTAGTTGATTCTCTAGGATTTTTTAAGTACACCATCATATAATCTGCAAAGAGAGAAAGCTTGGTCTCCTCATTGACTATTTTAATACCTTCAATTTCTTTTTTTTCTCTAATTGCTACTTGCTTGTGTTTCTATTACAATGTTACATATTAGGGGTAATAATGGGAATCCTTTTTTTATGCCTGATCTTATTGGGAATACTTCTAATTTGTCCCCATTGCATATGATGCTTGTTGTTTTAGCATATATACTGTTTATTATTTTTAGGAAAGGCCCTTCTATTTCTATACTTTCTAGTGTTTTCAGTAGGAATGAGTGTTGTATTTTGTCAAAGGCTTTTTCAGTATCTATTGAGATAAACATGTGATTTTTACTCATTAGCTTGTTGATATGGTCAATTATGTGGATGTTTTTCCTAATATTGAACCATCTTTGCATTCCTGGTATAAATCACACCTGATCATAATGAATAACCCTCGTGATCACTTGCTGCAGTCTTTTTGCTTGTATTCTATTTAAGATTTTTACATATATGTTCATTAAGATCTGCAATTTTCTTTCTCTGTTTTTGATCTACCTGGATTTGGGATCATATTTGTGTTATAAAAGGAATTTGGCAGAATTCCTTCTTTGCTTATTATGTCAAATAATTTGTATAGTATTAGGATTAGTTGTTCTTTGAATGATTAATAGAGTTCACTTGTGAATCAATCTTGTCCTGAGAATATTTTCTTAGGTAGTTCTTTGATGGTTTGTTCAATTTCTTTTTCTGATTTGGGATTATTTAAGTATTCTATTTCTTCTTCTGTTAATCTAGGCAATTTATATTTTTATAAATATTCATCCATATCACCTATATTACTATATTTATTGCCATATAAATGGGCAAAATATTTTTAATGTTTGCCTTAATTTCATCTTCATTAGAGGTGAGGTCTGCCTTTTCATCTTTGATACTTTTAATTTGGTTTTCTTCTTTCCTTTTTATTATTAAATTGACTAGTATTTTGTCAATTTTATTTCTTTTTTTCAAAGTACCAGCTTCTGGTCTTATTTATTTATTTATTTATTTGTTTATTTATTTATTTATTTTTTCAAATATTTTTTTATTAGACATTTATTAATATTCATTTTTAATCTGTTTACATACTTTATGCACCTACTTTCCCCTTCACCCCCCCATCCCCCCACCCATGGCCAACACACATTTCCACTGGTTGTAACATGTGCCCTTGTTCAGGGTCTATTTCCCATTCATGTCCGCCTCAGCCCATGCATTCAAGCAATTGTTTATCTTATATGTTTCCTCTCCTGCAGTCCTTCCTCTGAATGTGGGTAGCATCTTTACCATAAATCCCTCAGAGCCGTCCTGTGTCATTGCAGTGCTGCTGGTACAGGAGTCCATTACATTTGATTTTACCATAGTATATCAGTCTCTGTGTACACTGTTCTTCTGGCTCTGCTCCTTTCGCTCTGCATCACTTCCTGGAGGTCTCTCCAGTTCGCCTGAAACTCCTCCACTTTATTATTCCTTTTAGCACAATAGTATTCCATCACCCGCATATACCACAATTTGTTCAGCCATTCCCCAATTGAAGGACATACCCTCATTTTCCAGTTTTTTGCCACTACAAAAAGCGCAGCTATAAATATTTTCGTACAAGTCTGTTTATCTATGATCTGTTTGGGGTACAAACCCAGCAATGGTATGGCTGGATCAAAGGGCAGGCAGTCTTTTATAGCCCTTTGGGCATAGTTCCAAATTGCCAGCCAGAATGGCTGTATCATTTCACAACTCCACCAGCAATGAATCAATGTCCCGATTTTGCCACATCCCCTCTAACATTCATTACTTCTCGTCTTATTTATTAATTCAATAGTTCTTTTACTTTCGATTTTATTAATTTGTCCTTTACTTTTTATTATCTCTAATTTAATTTTCATGTGCCGATTTTTGATTTGTTCACTTTCTAGTTTTTTTATTTGCTTGCCAATTCATTGACTTCTGTCCTCCTTAATTTGTTAATATATGCACTAAAGGACATGAATTTCCCCCTCAGTACTGCTTTGGCTGCTTCAACAGGTTTTGGTAGGATGTGTCATCATTGTCATTCTCTTCAGTGAAATTATTAATTGTTAATTTGTTCTTTAATTAACTAATTTTGGAGAATCATATTATTCAATTTCCAATTAGTTTCTGATTTACCTTTCCACCTGCCCTTACTAATTATTATTTGTATTGCATTATATCTGAAAAATTTACATTTATTATTTCTGCTCTTTTTCATTTGTTTGCCATATTTCTATGTCCTAGTGCATGGTTAATCTTTGAAAATGTGCCATTTGCTGCTGAAAAGAAAGTGTATTCCTTTTTCTCCCTATTTATTTTTCTCCACATATCTATTAACTTTTTTTCTAGGATTTCATTCACTTTTTTTACCTCTTTCTTATTTGTTTTTTGGTTTGATTTTTCTAGATCTGATTAGGGAAGATTCCAGTCTCCTACTAGCATTGTTTTACTATCTATTTCCTCCTAAAACTCTTCCAGTTTCGCCTTTAGAAATTTGGATGCTATCTCTTTTGATCAGATCTATTTTTACTTTGGCTAATTCAATTATCAAGATTGCAATACCTGTCTTTTTCTCAGTTGAAGCCCAATATATTTTGCTCCGCCCTTTCACCTTCACCCTGTGTATATCTATCAGCCTCATGTGTGTTTCTTGTACACAACATATGCTAGGCTTTTGGTTTCTAATCCACTCTGCAATTTGCTTCTGTTTTATAGGAGAGTTCATCCCATTCACATTCAGAGTTATGATTGACATCTGTGTATTCCCCAACATTTTGAAGTCCTCTCCTAATTCTGTCTTTTCTTCTTTCACAATTTCCTTTTAAATCAGTGGTTCGCTTTTAATCAGTCTCCCTTTACTGTACTTCCCTTTCCTCCCCCTTCCTTTTTATTCCCCTCTTGTTATATTTTTAGGATTAATTAGATTCCCTCCCCACTCTCTTTCCCTCCCATTATGCACTCCCTGTCCCACTCTACCCCTTGGTTTTTCTCTTCTGCTTTTCCCTGTAGTGTAAGATAAAATTTGTTATCCCAATGGATCTAGCTGCTCTTCCCCCTCAAAACTGATTCCTCAGAGAGTAAATTTTAAGTATTACCTATTAACATTCACTTCCTCTCCTTCTTATAATAGTATTCTTCCCCTCCCCTTCCCATATGCCTCTTTGTGTAGTATAGATTATCTTATTTTTCTTATTTTTTTAAGTTTCTCTTGGAGCCATCTCTTCTTTCCCCACCCCTTTTCTTTCTTTTTTAATTTTTTTATGAATCATCTTAGACTACTTAGCACCCCAACTTTTACCTATGTATAGTTCTTCTAATTACTATATACCTTTGATGCTGCTCTCTATTGTGGAGTACCTACTGTGAGATTCATATTGCAGAGACAGTTCAACCTGCAGAGAGGGATTCAGGCTTCAGCTCAGAATTCCAGAGAGCCCCCCAAGAATTCTGAGAGAGGGGAAAGTTAAAGGCAATTGGAGCCCTGGGATTGAGGAGTAGGCAGGTCACTCTTCTTGCTGGGCTACAACTGAAATAAAAAAGGCAGGAATAGTACTTATGATCTCAGACAAAACTAATAAAAATAGATCTGATTAAAAGAAATAAGGAAGGTAATTACATCTTGATGAAAGACAGTATAATTAATGAAGAAATATCAGTACTTAACATATATGCACCAAATGGCATATAATCCAGATTTCTAAATGAGAGACTAAAGTGACTTGAGGAAATAGATAGTAAAACTATATTATTGGGGGATCTCAACCTTCCCCTATCAGAACAAAATAAATCAAATACAATATGATAATGAGTTTAAATCTACCCTGCATATATTTAGATTTAATCACTGTAATGATGGGATTTGTGCAAGGGGGATAGGACAAAGGAAGCCAGAGAAGGAGTGGCTGACAGTTGGTGACAGTACTGACAGTTGAAGCAAGAGAGAATTCTGGGAAATTGTCTGGAGGAAAGAGGAGGAGGAGTTCTGGTGGGGGACTGGCAGGAGAGAGGAGGAAGACATCCCATCTCTGATCCAGCCCTGAGGGCTTCCTGAGGATCTTTCTTTGGAAACTGAAACCCTGATTCCCTGGTCAAAGGCATCCCATCACTTCTCACCCATCAAGACTTCAACATTGGAGTTAGCTAAGTTTTTTGACTCCATCTTGGGAGCGAATCTCTTAGTCTCCTCTCATTACCCAACCTTGCTGAGAGATCCTCTTTCAGTCAAAACTTACAATTATAGGAAAAGGATAGAAACAGAAAACTAGACATAGAAACAGAAGAACAAGGGGTGGAGGAAAAAGCTTGGGAATGGGATCCCCAAAGGTTCCCTCCTGAGTGAGAGATCCCATAGAAATAGAGAAGAGGGCACCCCAAAATCCCTCTGCCCTTCACCCCTTTCCCCAATCCCTAAATTGTGAATAATAAAAGCCATTCATTAGTCATATAGCATTCCAGAGTGCCTGAGAGACAACAAGGGAAAGAGGAACCACAGCTTGGTCTGGTAGCCTCCATCTTGAAGCCAGACCACCTGCTGTGAAGTTGATTGACCTCTGGGTAAGCCTGTGTGAACCCTGCCCTCATTCAGAATCAGATTGGGGTACTACATACCTCATCTTATAGAAAAGCTTTGCCCCCAACTCATGTGGGGTGACCTGTCACCCAGTTTCGGGGTGACACCCCGTCGAAATCTCCCAGAGTATATTCAGAATGAGGGGAGAGCTAGAAGAGAGTCTCACCACATACAGACTCTCTCTTTCCTCCAATGTATCATAACATTGGTTGCTGGCTCCCTGTTATTGTTACATCACCAAAGGTGAAAACATCTTCACTTAACTCACAAGTTGGGAGGTCTGTAACCCTCATGTGGTAGAGTGAGTAACAAATCAGAATTTACTGACTGCCTCCTGGGCAGTCCTAAGAAAAGCATCTGTTGTGATTGGGCATGCAAACTAAGAGGAAGGCACAGGAAATGATGCAAAAGAGGCCCCTTTAAAAAGAGAGAATTGAGTGAGCCAGTCCTTTTCTGGTTTGTGAACAGGACCTGAAGAAGAGCTTCTGGTTCCTGATCTGGACCTGGGACTCTGAGACCTTAGTGAGACTGTTCTAAAATCTTTTCTTTGGAATTCCACATGGTGAGTGTAAAGACTGAATCTTCCTGAACTTCTCTTAAGGAACTTCCCTTTTAATAACAACTCTGAGGGTGAAGCTTTGGATTTGTTCAGTCCTCTGAGTTTCTGCATGGGATCAAGGCTGGATATCCCTTGGTTAAGGGTTAATTAGATCTACCTGAATTAAACTAGGGGATTGGAGCAAATTACCTACTGTGTTAGATTACTTATCCTATCTTATCCTCTCTCTTATTTCCTTATTTCTACTTCCTCTTCTCATTTGTAAATGAATTTCCATGAAAGTCATTTTAACTTGAGGTTATTCTTTAATTTCGGACTGATAATGGTTCAATCCCCTGGCAACTAACCTTTTAATATTCAACCAAAAAATCCCTTTTCCCCCTTAAAACAAAAATAAAGAAGAATGAAGTAAGGGAAGTGAATTAAATGTTTAAAAAATTAGAGATAATAGATATCTGGAGAAAAATAAATAGGGATAAAAGGAATATACCTTCTTTTCAGGAGTACATGACACATATACAAAGATTTACCTTACAATAGGGTATAAACACATTGCAAAAAATTGTAACAAAGCAGAAAATTTTGGCAGCCATCTCTCTTGGCTTGGCAAGTAAGGCAAGTATTCTCTGACTAACATGATTTCTGGGACCTTTTGATCTTCTTATTCTGGCAATATTAACCAAATTTTTGTATGAATTTATAATAGCATTTTTATTTAATATCTATACTTTTTTGTTGTCAGTTTCACACTTTTGAAAGCTATTTAAGCTATTTTGATTGCATAATTTACCTATAAACTAAGTTAATGAATACATATATATATACATATATTTTAATTATAAGAAAATACTTGTCAATTTTTTCAATATCCTGGACCAATTCATTCAGACATAGTTACTTTAATCATTGGGGGGTAGCTAGAGACTTATTATATGGTCTTCACTTAGCCTGGATTCCAGTTCCCTATTAACAAATTGTGTTTTTGCTTTCCAATCCAAAGATCTTTCTTATTTGAAGACTTAACAAAAGGAAATAAGAGTGTTATCTGTTCTTTTTTTCTCTACATCATTTATTATTTTTTCAGAATTATAATATTTTTATTAACTTCAGGCCTCATCATGATGTTATAAACATGGAATCTCATAAATAAATGGGAAGATAATCAAATACAACAATTTGTAACAAATAAAAAAAATCACTATTATTTTATTAACTAAAATATTAAATGCAAATGTCCATGTTATAATTACCTGAGTCTGTCCAGCCTATATTAGCAGAAACAAATGAATAAAGCATAAGTAAATAAGTTCCTTTAAGGCTAATGATTGCAAATGTATTCTTCTGACAGGGTACAAAAGACATTTCCATTTAAATTTGAATCATTCACAGTAGTTAAGACTAGGTAACAATCCATTATCAATTAAGGTTCATATACTTTCCTCATCTGTCAAATAGGGATAATAATAATATCTACCTCCCAGGGTTGTTGGTGATGCTTGTTGATGGTTTTAGATATATACTGTTTATTATTTTTAGGAAAGGTCCTTCTATTCCTATATTTTCTAGTGTTTTCAGTAGGAGTGGGTGTTGTACTTTGTCAAAGGCTTTTTCAGCATCTATTGAGATAATCATGTAGTTTTTTGTTTGTTTACTTGTTGATATGGTCAATTATGTGAATGATTTTCCTGATGTTGAACCATCCTTGCATTTCTGGCATAAATCCCACCTGATCATCACGAATAAACCTCGTGATCACTTGCTGGAGTCTTTTTACTTGTATTCTGTTTAAGATTTTTTGCATCTATGTTCATTAAGGAGATTGGTCTGTAGTTTTCTTTCTCTGTTTTTGATCTACCTGGCTTTGGGATCAGTACCATATTTGTGTTGTGTTATTTAAAATCACTTGGGGGACCTTGGAACTACATTTTCCATGATCCCCAACGGGTTTCCTGTTTTGGATTACATATTCAAGATGAGGGAAGGCTTTAAATATGGAGAAGTGACTTTGAACTTCCTCTTTAGCACGAGATAGGAAAGGTAAAATGGCTGAGGCAGCAGTTTGAATACTTACAGGCGCGTGATCTAATGATTTTTATCTCTATCAGCATGGCTTTTATTGAAATACTATTCTCCCTTTTGGCGAACTAGAAGGTTGAAGTTTGGACCCTAAATTTTTTAGATAGCCTAAGAAGAAGCCATGAGGCTCTGGGACCCAGAGTCTCAGAAACAATCTTTTTCCTCACCCAGTCCTCTCCCTATTTTCCCCAGCCTCTAGGCTGCCTTTTAGGGAAGAGGGACAATGGTTTTAATTGCCTCTGGGCTGCGAATTATTTTGCTCAATGCCCTGGTCCTGGTGGCCCTTATGGACACTGATGGACTGCTGGGTTTCCTCCTGTCCTCTGATGCTAATCTTCCTGGGTCTTGTCCTGGCCTCCCTTCCTCTTCTTCTATTCTCTACCTAATCCTGAATCTCGAGCCCACCAGTACAGACCGCTGCCTCATGATCCTGCCTGCCCTGATCTCTGCCTAATTCCCAGCCCACTGGATCAGACTACTTCTCTTGATCCTGCCTTGCTGGTGCTGCTTGTCCTGTTCTGAGTCCAGAATCCTGAGCGCCAACAGCAAAGACCCCCAGTTGCTGCTGTCACTACTGCCCAGCTCTGACTTGCCGAGATCTTGATCTTCAGAGACTGCTGCAACTGCTGCTTAAGATTTGGTATTGCCCCCCCCCCCACACTCTTTGTAATGGCCTGTATTCTAGCCTCCATGTGATTTCTCTAATGGCCTGATTTAGGCACCCCCCCAACCCCCACAGGCTCTCCACATGGGGATTTTTCTAAAAACTGACCTAAGCTTTTTTCTAGCCCCGAGCCCATGATTCCACGTAGGTGCGCTAGTATTTAGGCTTCAAATAGGAAGGAAAATTCCAAACTTTCTTGTGCTTATTCAATTCAAACTCGGGGGGAAGAGATTAACCCCATACCTGCTCAGAACTTTGAACTAAGAGCAGTGACTGATTATAAGGACCCTGAATTTGAACTTTAAATGGGACCAGAGGGGGATTTTAAAACCTCAGAACTCAAGGTTTTAAAAAAGACTCTGTATCTTACTGTATTTTGCTGATTTGTTTTGGGAATTAATTTGTTGTTTTTTGTTGATTTTCCTGTTGCACTGAATCATTTTAAGTTAATGAAGTTTGTGGCTGCTAGATTAATTCTGTTTATGATTTTATTGTAACTCCCAAATAATGAGAAAATCTATTAGAACAGGTAGAAGAGGTTTTTTGATGGTATAGCTTGATATCTGGTACTCATATTATATTTCCTAATTTATTTCAGGTTTCATTTTTACTGTAATCAAAACAATGCTGTGTTCTTGTACCATTTGAACATCTGACACATTTTTAAAGTTGTAAATTGCCTTATGTATACTGGATTTATAGGAGCACATGTCTTTAAGTTTTTATTCTATCTTGGTAATTGTGTACAACCTTGGAGATTTTGCTGCCTTGAGATTTAAATTGTAATTTTATGAGAGGTCTTTTAAAAATTTACTTTAGATGCCTAGTACCCTTCGGTATAAATGATAAGGTTTTTATGAATTTATTTTAAAGAATTGTTGTCTTAAAGGATGAGCTTTATATATTTTATCATGAAAAATTGTTGTCATATATTTCTTGATGTTAGTCTATGTTTTAGCCTCTTTTATCAGAAGGATCTAGAATTCTTAAGGATAATTGTTGAGAAGATATTTTAGCCAAGGTTTAAAAGTTGTAACAAGTATATGATTTTTGAACATCATTGTTTATTGTTTTAAAATGTGTTGTTAGAAATTATGATACTCTATTTTAATGTGCATTGTGAATCTGCTATTTTGTAAAACCCATTTACACTCACAGAAAATCTCATTTTTGAGTAACAAAGCCTTTCACTAGTTCTAAGCTATATATATATATATATATATATTTTAATTAGAGCAATTGATTTTTCCTTTTTCTCATTTTGTACTGGAAGTACATATATAATCATTATTTATCCTTTTTTTAAATTTTACAGTGATATAAGCTTAATGCAAATTCCTGAAGAGCCTGAGACTGGGACTGTGATATAATGCCTCTCTGTCTGATTGCAGGAGAAGTGCTGAGCCACATGGTCATGGAGATTTGACTGAGAATCTGCATGGATTGCAGAAGTTCCATTGCCAATACCCAAGGGCTTGAAAATTGGGGTTTGAGTCCTGGATTCCCAGTCTCTTCTAAAACTTTAGAGGATGTGGGCCCCCTCAACTTAAATTCCTAGTGAAGCACCTAAGATTGGTTGTTTATTGGCTAATTTCACTGAGAAGTTGAAGGCAATCAGATCAAAGAAAGGCACTTCCCTTATTTCTCTCTATAGCAATTTTCTATAAGTCCTGGCCCTGAATGGGTAATAATAAATTGCTTAAATCACTTTAATTGGGCCTTGGTTCAAAGGCCTGTTATAAGTTTATTTTCCTTACATTTTTTTGCACATTTTACATTTCATTCACAAATTAATTTTTTCTCCTGTTTTTTGAATTTTATTCTTTTCATTTTTTTTTATTATTTCTTTTGCCAATTGATTTCATGAACCTCCGTGACTCACTCAGACATGCATCCTTGGCTGACCTTTTCAGGGGAGTAATGTATTATTTAAAATTTTCCTCAGGGGGGTGTGTATTAAGCTTTTATAATTGTAATATCTGAATTATAATCTATATTGCAAGTCAATTTTTACTCCTTTAGGAGTAATCTCAGGGGGGTAATGTATAATTCTCAGAAGAAAATGTATGTTTTGTAATCTATAATGTAAAGTTTAAATTCTTTGAGAGTTAATTCCAGGATAAGGATTGTACCATCTCCCCAGAATCCAGACAACTGAACATGTTTGGTGGAGGCACCAAAAGATGCCTGAAGAGCCTTCACTGGATCATTAAGGTCCAAATTTGAACTTTGGGGCTCAGTTGATTTGAACTATGGGGGTTGAACAAATTGAATGCATTTATTTTGAATGGACACTCTTATGCCAGTGGGGGACTGTCCCAAATTGGCTTTTGTCAACGCAGCTAGTTTTTGACCTCTTTTCTTTTGGTTTAAGATCCACTGAAAAAGACCTACTGTATTACTGAATGTACTACTGAAATGTACTACTGAAAAGAAGGTGTATACCTTTTTGTCCCTATTTAATTTTCTTCACATATCTATTTAGTATAATTTTTCTAGGATTTCATTCACCTCTCTTACCTCTTTCTTATTTATATTTTGGTTTGATCTAGGTAGATTTGATAGAGGAAGATTTGGGTCTCCCACTAGTAAAGTTTCACTATCTATTCCCTCCTTCAACTCTGCCAGTTTTGCCTTTAGAAATTTGGATGCTATACTATTTGGTGCATACATGTTGACTACTATTATTTTCTCATTGTCTATATTGCCTTTTATCAGGATGTAATTACCTTCCCTATCTCTTTTAATCAAATCTATTTTTACTTTTATTTTTCAGAAATCCTGATTGCAACTCCTGCCTTCTTTTTCTTAGTTGAAGCCCAATAGATTTTGCTCCTTTCTTTGATCTTCACCCATTGGGTTTCTATCAGTTTCATGTGTGTATCTAATAGACAACATATGGTAGGATCTTGGTTTCTAATCCACTCTGTTTTTCTTCTGTTTTATGGGAGAGTTCAATCCCATTCACATTCAGAGTTATAATTATCAGCTGTGTGTACCCCAACATTTTTATATTTTCTCCTAGTTCTACCCCATCTACTTTCTCTATTTCCTTTTAAACCAGTGGTTTGTTTTAAACCAGTCCCCCTTGTCCCCTCCCTTGATTTACTTCCCTTTCCACCACCTCCCTTATTCTTTCCTTTTTTTCTTATTTTTTAAGGCCTGATGAATTCCCTTCCCCCTTTCCTCCCCTCCCTTTTTTTGACTTTCCCACTCCCCTGCTCCCCTAGGTTTATCCCTTCTGACTTTCTCTGTAGGGTAAGATAGAATTTTGTATCCCAATGGATATAGCTATTCCTCCCTTCAGGATTAATTCTGCTGAGTGTGAGTTTTAAGTATTTCCTATTAACACTCTCTTCCTCTCCTTCTTATAATAGTATTCCTCCCCTCCCCTTGCCATGCCCTCTTTGTGTGGTATAGATTATCCTATTTTTCTTACTCATTCAAGTTTCTCTTGGTACCTTCTTCTATTCCCTCCCCTCCTTTCCCCCCCCTCATCATTTCAGAGGAAGTGATGGACAAATATAGGAATATAGGAATACAAATAATTTGATCTTATTGAAGCCCTTAAAGAAGCAAATTTAACAGTAAGATTTTTTTTCTTTCCCGTCTCTTTCTTATTTTCCTTTTCTAGTTTCTCTTGATTTTTGTGGTTGGATATCAAACTTTCCATTTAGTTCTGGTCTCTTCTTTGTAAATACTTGGAAATCTTCTATCTTGTTGAATGTCCACACTTTCCTTTGGAAGTATATTGTCAGTTTTGATGGGTAGGTGATTCTTTGTTGTAGACCCAAATCTCTTGCCTTTCTAAATATCATATTCCATGCCTTGAGGTCTTGTAGTTTGGAGGCTGTCAGATTCTGTGTAATTTGAATTGGTGCTCCTTGATATCTGTATTGTCTCTTTCTGGCTTATTGTAATATTTTTTCCTTAACTTGGAAGCTCTTGAGTTTGGCAATTATATTCCTGGCCATTGACTTTTGAGGGTTTAGAATAGGGGGTTATCTATGGATCCTTTCAATGTCTATTTTGCCCTCTTGTTGAAGAACATCAGGGCAGTTTTCTTGGATAATTGCTTGTCCTGTGGTTGTCCAAATTTCTATTAATTTCTGATTTTTCAGGAACACCACTGATTTTCAAATTGTCTCTTCTAGACCCGTTTTCTTGATCTGTCATCTTTTCATTGATACATTTCATGTTTTGTTCTATTTTGTCATTCCTTTTACTTTGCTTTATTAGTTCTTTCTTTGTTCCAAGATCATTGGACTTTACTTGCCTACTTTTGGTCTTTAGAGACTAGTTTTCCTTTTTGATTTGATCTATCCTCTTTTTCATGGATTCCTGTTGTTTAATTTGGGTCTCCAATTTGCATATTATTTCATTTGATTTTTTTGGCATCTTCCTCCAATGGGGAATTTCTGTCTTTTAAACTGTTAATTTCATTTTGTATTATTTCCCACTTTTCTTGTCAAATCTCTTCCATCTTTTTCATGATCTCAGATTTGACCTCTTCAAGAGCTTATGATCAATTTTCATTTTTGGGGAGAAGGTTTGGATGCATTTTCTTGTTTGTCCTCTTCTGCTATCTGCTCTGGTGTGTGGGTATTTTCTGTGTAAAATTTATCAAGTGTTAATGCTTTCTTCTTGTTTTTTCTCTTTGTTAGTTCTTGAGCATTACTTGCCATTATGATTTTGGTTTTTCCTTCTCAGTTGGAAGTCTGGGTGAGGCAGGCAGTCTCTCTGTGTATAGAGCTTTGGAGAGTTTTTGCCTGAGACACAATTTAATGCCACCCCTTTCAGCTTTATCCTCATGCTTAAGGTCTGTGCTCTTTAGGCTCCTGGAGTCTCGAGTCTAGTTTTTCTCAGGGTCAAGACTCCTGCTGGTCACCTTGTTTGCTCCTCCACCTGAGGCTCCTTTACAAGTCTAAACATGCTGCTTCCACAGTCTGTCACCCCTCTTCTAGGTCCACACCCAAGGACCTTGCTCCATGTCTGAGTTCAAAGTCCATGTTCTTTAGCCTCTTGGTGTCTTAAGTCTTGCTGCTCTCAGGAGGAAGCCCCTGGTGATTCCAGTTAGTTGACAAGAACTTATTGACTTAGTTAATGCCCCATGGTTGCTCTAACTTTTGGGCCCTGGCTCTGGGACTGTAGGTGGGTTGGGGGGAGGTGGATTGATCAGCTCGCATTTTAGTGAGAGCTATTTCACTCCCTTATAGCATGGAAATGCCTATATCCCAGGTACC